>NC_068429.1:16340666-16501512 GCF_023373465.1 Oncorhynchus keta
TGTGCAACTTGCTTGTATACCCGTCCTAAGCGTGTGTTCCTCTAGGTTGCAGTGTGAGGTGAAGATGCAGAGACAGCAGCTGTCAGACAGTCAACACCTCCTCCAGTCTCTACGTGTGGAGCTGCAGGTCTACGAACAGATCAAAACTGGGACACACAAGCACACAGGTAGTGTCCTACAAGCACACAGGTAGTGTCCTACAAGCGCACGCACACACACACCTGTCGCTAAGTTGTTTCTGACATTCCCCCTCTAGAGTCCAGTGGTACAGCCCAACAGTCTGGTTCAGGGTCTGGGACGAACCAAGTGGACCTGGGGGAGCTGCTGTCAGAGATCCGTCACCTGAGGCTGCAGCTGGAGAGGAGCATCCAGACCAACACGTCCCTGAGGCAGAAACTGGAGGAACAGCTGCTCAGAGGTCCCAACCGCCCAGATACCATCAATATCAACTATCTACTGGCTACTTCAGGTACAGTGAGCTCCAGAAGTATTGGGACAGTGACATCATTTTTGTTGTTTTGGCTCTGTACTCAGCACTTTGGATTTGAAATGAAACCATGACTGAGGTTAAAGTGCAGACTGTCAGCTTTAATTTGAGGGTATTTTTTTTATCCATATCAAGAGAACTCTTTAAGAAAGAACAGCACTTTTTCTAGATGTGCCCAATATAAATGTTTGTCAGAGAAATTAATGATAAATTATGTATTGTGTCATTTTGGATTCACTTGTATTGTAAATAAGAATATAACACTTCTACATTAATATGAATGCTATCATGATTAAGGATAATTATATCCTTAATTATTATATTCTTGTGACTCCAAAATCATACAAGCCAAAGATCACCATGCTCAATGCCAAGTGTCGGCTGGAGTGGTGTAAAGCTCGCCGCAATTGGACTCTGGAGCAGTGGAAACTGGAGTGATGAATCGCGCTTCACCATCTGGCAGTCCGACAGATGAATCTGGGTTTGGCGTATGCCAGGAGAATGCTACCTGCACCAATGCATAGTGCCAACTGTAATGATTGATGGGAGGAATAATGGTCGGGCTGTTTTTAATGGTTCGGGCTAGGCCCCTTAGTTCCAGTGAAGGGAAATCTTAATGACATTCTAGATGATTCGGTGCTTCCAACTTTGTGGCAACAGTTTGGGGAAGGCCCTTACTTGTTTCAACAGGACAATGCCCCCGTGCACAAAGCGAGATCCATACACAAATGGTTTGTTGCAATCGGTGTGGAAGAACTTGACTGGCCTGCACACAGCCCTGACCTCAACCCCATCAAACACCTATGGGATGAATTGGAACAACAACTGCGAGCCAGGCCAAATCGGTCAACATCAGTGACTGACCTCACTAATGTCCCAGTAGCATTGTTCCAACATCTAGTGGAAAGCCTTCCCAGAAGAGTGGAGGCTGTTATAGCAGCATAGGGGGGACCAGGTCCTTATTAATGCCAATGATTTTGGAAGGAGATGTTCGAGGGGCAGGTTCCCACATACTTTGGGTCATGTAGTGTATGTAATATAGAGGTAGAAATCCATACACACTATCATGTACTACCCACGTCAGGTAGGATATATATGTACTCGCTCTCTCACTGAAAGCATGCACACCCATATTCAAAGTCCCGTGGCATAAACATTTGTCCTATGTTGTGAGTTCCAGAGGTTACAGGCAGGTCTCCTGGTTGTGAAGGCTGTGATCCTCCCCGCCACTCCTCCTCTCACGGTGAGAACCCAGAGCACATCCAATCCACATTGTATTGTATGTTACTGGCCTGTAGGTTCACCACAACAAATGTCACATTTGTATGTCAATAAGTTAGAGGTGAGTAACTGTGTACAACATCAATGTACGTCTGTGTCAGTTGTCAGTCATTAACGGTGTGTGTGTGTATATATATATATAAGAACACACACACACACACACACCGTTAATGACTGACAACTGACACAGACGTACATTGATGTTGTACACAGTTACTCACCTCTAACTTATTGACATACAAATGTGACATTTGTATATGTATGTATGCATGCATGCATGCATGCATGCATGCATGCATACATACATACATACATACATACACACACACACAGTGGGGAGAACAAGTATTTGATACACTGCCGATTTTGCAAGTTTTCCTACTTACAAAGCATGTAGAGGTAATATAATTTAATAATATAATTTTTATTATAGGTACACTTCAACTGTGAGAGACGGAATCTAAAACAAAAATCCAGAAAATCACATTATATGATTTTTTTAAAGTAATTCATTTGCATTTTATTGCATGACATAAGTATTTGATACATCAGAAAAGCAGAACTTAATATTTGGTACAGAAACCTTTGTTTGCAATTACAGAGATCATACGTTTCCTGTAGTTCTTGACCAGGTTTGCACACACTGCAGCAGGGATTTTGGCCCACTCCTCCATACAGACCTTCTCCAGATCCTTCAGGTTTCGGGGCTGTCGCTGGGCAATACGGACTTTCAGCTCCCTCCAAAGATTTTCTATTGGGATCAGGTCTGGAGACTGGCTAGGCCACTCCAGGACCTTGAGATGCTTCTTACGGAGCCACTCCTTAGTTGCCCTGGCTGTGTGTTTCGGGTCGTTGTCATGCTGGAAGACTCAGCCACAACCCATCTTCAATGCTCTTACTGAGAGGAGGAGGTTGTTGGCCAAGATCTCGCGATACATGGCCCCATCCATCCTCCCCTCAATACGGTGCAGTCGTCCTGTCCCCTTTGCAGAAAAGCATCCCCAAAGAATGATGTTTCCACCTCTATGCTTCACGGTTAGGATGGTGTTCTTGGGGTTGTACTCATCCTTCTTCTTCCTCCAAACACGGCGAGTGGAGTTTAGACCAAAAAGTTATATTTTTGTCTCATCAGACAACATGACCTTCTCCCATTCCTCCTCTGGATCATCCAGATGGTCATTGGCAAACTTCAGACGGGCCTGGACATGCGCTGGCTTGAGCAGGGGGACCTTGCGTGCGCTGCAGGATTTTAATCCATGACGACGTAGAGTGTTACTAATGGTTTTCTTTGAGACTGTGGTCCCAGCTCTCTTCGGGTCATTGACCAGGTCCTGCCGTGGAGTTCTGGGCTAATCCCTCACCTTCCTCATGATCATTGATGCCCCACGAGGTGAGATCTTGCATGGAGCCCCAGACCGAGGGTGATTGACCGTCAACTTGAACTTCTTCCATTTTCTAATAATTGCGCCAACAGTTGTTGCCTTCTCACCAAGCTGCTTGCCTATTGTCCTGTAGCCCATCCCAGCCTTGTGCAGGTCTACAATTTTATCCCTGATGTCCTTACACAGCTCTCTGGTCTTGGCCATTGTGGAGAGGTTGGAGTCTGTTTGATTGAGTGTGTGGACAGGTGTCTTTTATACAGGTAACGAGTTCAAACAGTTGCAGTTAATACAGGTAACCGGCGGGCTTCTTAAAGAAAAAAATAACAGGTCTGTGAGAGATGGAATTCTTACTGGTTGGTAGGTAAAATGCTAATTGATTACTTAAATCATACAATGTGATTTTTCTGAATTTTTAGTTTTTGATTTGTTAAAAGTTTGAAATATCCAATAAATGTCGTTCCACTTCATGATTGTGTCCCACTTGTTGTTGATTCTTCACAAAAAAATAGTTTTATATCTTTATGTTTGAAGCCTGAAATGTGGCAAAAGGTCGCAAAGTTCAAGGGGGCCGAATACTTTCGCAAGGCACTGTATATGTATGTATATTTATTTGTGTGTTCTCTGCCAGATCTGAAGTGTCAAGCCCAGTCGGAGATGGACGCTGTGTCACAGTGTAGTAACAGTTCTGGGGACAGTATCTCTGGCTCTGCTCCCCCTCCATCCCGCTTGGTGCCCGGCCACCGCCTGTGGGCCAACCGCCAAGGGCGCCACATCCTGGGTCTTATCGAGGACCACAATGCCCTGCGGAAGCAGATCTCCGAGGGAAGGAGGCTCACCCGCACCATGGACACACACCTGCAGGAGTGTGTCTGCACACTCAGCCAGCAGGGGACTGACAACAGGGTAAATACAACAGTCTCTTATGAGCACATTCCCTTGTTTAATACATGTCAGACTTTCCTGTTTCCTGCTCAGGTGAAGTCCAGCCAACTACCTTTAGTATTTGAAAATCATTCATACAATAAATTGCTGTAATAATTCATTACATTTCCTATGTGTTCATTATGAGTGTTCGAATGTTGAGCCAGTGTTCTGTGTTATTGTCCAGGTGGTGGAGCAGAGTCACCTGAAGGCTCTGTCCAGCAGTGTGAACACTATGCAGCAGGTCCTGGAGGAGGCTGGCCAGCTGCTCAAACTGGTCTGGAGGGTATCCCTGCCCTCTGGCACTGTGACCGCAACCAGCAACCAGCAGGTACACACACACACACACACACACACACAATTGCTCACTCTCTCTCACACACACCAGTTATACACACACCCTCACAACTCAGTCTTCTGTGCACACACAAACAAGACTCTACATAAGTACACACATTTTTCCCACAAATAGATATTATAGATATTGATACTATCCACACAAAGTCTATACACACAAACATGTAATTAGAATGATGCAATATGTGTGGAAAGGGGAGATGTCAAAGGTTAAAAAGTAAACTTTTTAAAATTTTACCTTTATTTAACCAGGCAAGTCAGTTAAGAACGTATTTTCAATGACAGCCTGGGAACAGGTTAACTGCCTGGTCAGGGGCAGAACGACAGATTTGTACCTTGTCAGCTCGGGGGTTTGAACTCGCAACCTTCCGGTTACTAGTCCAACGCTCCAACCACTAGGCTACGCTGCCGCCCCACATTAGTGGAGACACCTTATCAGTTAAGGAGACTGCATGCATAACGTTTGCTGGCGCTACACTTTTGCCAACTATGTGTCTCAGTCGTGTTTACGTTTGACTGATTGTGACGTCATACTCCATACTAATTGGGGGTACTGATAAGACCAGTGTAAATGTTGTGGGTGACTCATGAAGTAACAATTATTCCTCCCTCCACCCTTCCCTCTCCCAGGATGAGCTGTTGAAGAATGAGATAGCTAGTCTGAAGAGCCGTCTGTCCCAGCAGGAGCGGATGCTGAGCGGTGCAGTCAAACGGCTGCGGACCACCAACCAGCTCAAAGAGGGCATGGAGAGGGTCATTATTGACCAGCGTAAGAACTCACTTCACCTCACATGCTTGAGAATCAATGCAACACTTTCATATTATACTAAAGCAAATATAAACAATTTCAAAGATTTTACTGAGTTTGTTCATATAAGGAAATCAGTCAATTGAAATAAATGTATTAAAGGCCCTCATCTATGGATTCACATGACTGGGAATACAGATGTGCATCTGTGGGTCAGATACCTTAAAAGGGGGAAAAAAGTAGGGGCGTGGATCAGAAAACCAGTCCGTATCTGGTGTGACCACCATTTGCCTCATTCAGTGCGACACATCTCCTTCGCATAAAGTTAATCAGGCTGTTTACTGTGGCCCGTGGAATGTTGTCCCACTCCTCTTCAATCGCTGTGCGAAGTTGCTGGAACTGGAAAACGCTGTCTTACACGTCAATTGAGAGCATCCCAAACATGCTCAGTGGTGACATGTCTGGTGAATATGCAGACCATGGAAGAACTGGGACATTTTCAGCTTCCAGGAATTGTGTACAGATCCTTGCAACATGGTGCCGTGCATTATCATGCTGAAACATGAGGTGCTGACGGCGGATGAATGGCACGACAATGGGCCTCAGGATCTCATCACGGTATCTCTGCATTGAAATGCAATTGTGTTGTCTGTAGCTTATGCCTGCCCATACCATAACCCCACCGCCACCATGGGGCACTCTGTTCACAACGTTCACATCAGCAAACCGCTCGCCCACACATGCCATCTGCCCAGTAGTTGAAACCAGGATTCAATGAAAAGCATACTTCTCCTGCGTGCCAGTGGCCGTCAAAGGTGAGCATTTGCCCACTGAAGTTGGTTAGGACTGAGGACGACAAGCACGCAGATGAGCTTCCCTGAAGCTCTTTGGTTGTGCAAACCCAGTTTCGTCAGCTATCCAGGTGACTGGTCTCAAGACTATCCCGCAGGTGAAGAAGCCGGATGTGGAGGTCCTGGGCTGGCGTTGTTACACGTGGTCTGCGGTAGTGAGGCCGGTTGGACGTACTGCCAAATTCTCTAAAATGACGTTGGAGGTGGCTTATGGTAGATAAATTAACATTCAGTTCTCTGGCAACAGCTCTGGTGGACATTCCTGCAGTCAGCATGCCAATTGTACACTCCCTAAACTTGAGACAATTGTGACACAAATGCACATTTTAGTGGCCTTTTATGGTCCCCAGCACCTGTGTAATGATCATACTGTTTAATATGCCACACCTGTCAGGTGGATGGAATATCTTAGCAATTGAGAAATGCTCACTAACAGGGATGTGAATAAGTTTTTTGTGCATATGGAAAATGTCTAGGATCTTATTTCAGCTCATGAAACATGGGACCAACACTTTACATGTAGTGTTTATTTTAGTTCAATAACTTATTCAGATCCTACTCTGAGAATAATTAATGCATTTGATTGAGATCAATAAAATTAATTTATAAAGCCCTTCTTACATAAGTTTATCAGTGCTACGCCTAAAACCCCAAACAGCAAGCAATGCAGGTGTGGAAGCAGATCCAAACATTTGAATTGACATGATTTGTTATTCTTTCAAACCAGTGTCGTTAACCCATGGAGTGCTGAAGAAGGCCAGAGGGAATCTAGAGGTGAGTCAAAGAATCAGTTTAGACAGACACCAACCAGTATTGTCTGTCAGACCAACTCCTTAGCCTTTTCTCTCTAATGTGCCATTTCTTATCGGTCTTTCTTCTCACTCTGTCTAAAAATGTGGGCAAATCTCAGACAAATTATTATACCGTCTTTGGGCTGAAAGGCCTGTCTGGAGGACCAGAGGAAGGTAAGTGTGTAAGGGGACAGAGTTTAAGTCTCCTGATGCATGACTTGGTTTGTTCTGTGACTTGATTTGTTCCATAGCTTTTATGACTTGGTTTGCTTGCACTGTACTTCACTATTAAAATTAATAATGATGCTTGAGCCGACATTGCTGCAATCTCAGTGAACTGCCTTAATCAGGTGTGCAGCCTTAGTGTTGCATGAAAAGAAGCACCTGGCCCAAATGCATGCTGGTCATTCTCAGGCCCATGCTGGTTCGGTTGTTTCTTTGGTTGGTCTTTTGGATTCATATATTGCATGTTCTGTTGTCTAAGATTTACCAGAAAAAAAATATTGATCAGTTGGAATTATAGGGGCATTCCACTGGATTTTCAGACCTCAATTTGAAAACTCTCTGCATGGATCATAATGAAAAGAGACATTGCATGTGTATGGTTGGTTAACTGACCTATCCTTGCCTCTACAGGAGGTCCCGGTCAATGGTCAGTGACCATCGGTCCTTCAGGATCCTCCAAGGGAGTGAGTGTTCTCAGCCCTGCCAGCAGATACGGTTCCTCTCCTCTGGGGATTCAGTGTGACTCCTCATCCCACTGCAGCTACTAGAGCTGCTCATCCAATAGTCTACGGTGCCTTCCTCTCGTCACCTTTCCTTTGTCTGCACTGATATGTTATACAGTTTAGCAAAAGCATTACTGGTTTTCCCCTAATCTGTTCAAATTAAGGAAAAGGGACAGGTAGGCACTTTACATCTCACTGTTGATGTGCCCCTGCTCTAATACTGTCTGCTTGTTGAGTAACCTTACCCTGAGCTATGCAAATAGGACTGTACTTGCACACTTGCCTATGTTCGGTACAAAAGTTGTAAAAGGAAATGTAACATTCTATCCCTCTTGTAAATGTAATTTCTTAAGATTGTAATATCCTTTTTATACAATGTCTTTCCCTGTCAATAGTATATTGTCCTGGGCTTCAGAGTGTAATGTCTCAATGTAATGTCCTCAAAACATTAACTATACATGAAGACACAATCAAAATGTCATGTTCTACTAGGTATTTTATTAGCAAACATGTTTTAATGTAGCAGTACGTGATGCACAAATGAAAAGTCAGAAAATCCAAGCAACATTTTTAAAAGGAGAAAACATCCCTCAATCCAAGCGTTAGAAAAGTCTAAATGATATAGAAAACAGCAGATAAAGTAACTAGGCAGCTCATTACAAATGTATAAATTGATTAAATGTGGCGTCACAATTTGATATACGGGTTCAATTTTTCGATACCAAAAGGTCCTGTCAGAAATGGCCTATAAAACTAGGCCGGGGGAAAGACTGGACACTGTCAACAAGACAGATGTTCAATAGCACCAAGATCTGTTACTACTGATTCCTTTAGAGGTAAATCTCTACAGTCTCACAATGGACTTTTTTCTTTAGCTAGCCCTTGTAAGCAGCTGTATCCTCTGTTTTGACATTCCCACTGAGGTATATAGTAGGCTATAAGCATGACAAATTGGAGATATGACCCATGTGTATGGGAGCATTCTGAACACCCAAAGCCTGATTGTTAGAATCGGCACGTCAGGACTTTGTACAGCAGATTCGAAAGGTGACTGGCTTGACAAATATCAATTCAACTGAAAAGAATGAACCGACACTGTTGCACCGTGAAAAGTATAATTCAGAAGAGAATGGTTACGGTGCCGTGTGAGGAGAATACGATAGCCATGTGTGACAAGAGTTTCAGGCCCATAACTTCTTAACAGGAAAACCTCCTGGCCCTAGTCGTACACTCCACGTGGTGGGTCTACCTCTGTATGTGGCGTACGAAGGCCTGCACCAGCTGGATGAAAGGCTCCTGACCCTCATGGCTGGCCTTAGCGCCTGGGGGCTGGGGAGATGGCAAAAGGCTGCTGGCCGGGGACGAGGGGGCGCCACGGCGGAAGTGACGGGACAGGCTGGAGAGGAGGGTGCTCTGGAGGGGAGACAGGCATCACATAATATATTAAAATAGCTTCTTTTTTTAATGAATTGCAGGCTACTAGAAACAAGACACTGAGCTGATGAGAACAGATGGGACTAGAGTGGAATGGCAAAAAACTAAGAGAATGACTTACCAGTTCAGAGCCAAGCTCCTGTTTGAGTCTCTGTTTGTCTCTGGGGGCGATGCTGGGGTCCTTCAGACAGCGGACGGCCTGGGAGATGAGCACGTAGAAACAGTTCTCCATGGTGAACATCAGCAGAGACCTGGAAGGACAGTCACACATACCAGTTAGAAATGACCAATATTACCACCAGTGAGAACAACTTTCTCTCTGTCTCCTTACTTGAGGGCTTGGGTTTCCTCTGACGAGGCCAGGGAGGCCACACTCAGAGAGGCTGGCTCCTTCTTCTCTACCTAAATACGGACAGAACACAGAAAGTCAAATGTACAGTACAATTTATATTTCCTCATTTGCAAGAAATAAAATAATTTCAATGTCATCATGATTTGAAATTATTGGGGGGGGGGGGGCACCTCTCCCAGCATGCTTAGGGCCACGTTGATGGTTGCCAGTAGGGTTCCAAAAGAGGGCGCCACGTCAGCGTCAAAGGCCGAGGTGGTGAAGCTCAGCACAAACAAGGTCCTGTACTCTGCCAGGTCCATACACTGTCACACACAATCTCAGTCAGTGAATATATGCTAACACATTTAAACTCTAAAAGGCAGTTCAAACACATTCTTTATGTAGAAGCTGATGGTGCAGGATGTGAGTGTTTGGTAAGTTGTTAGAAGATTGAGCTAATGGAGTCGTGGGTATGATACGAGTCACGGTTCAAACAGTGCAGATAGAGTTTTAGAGACAGTGTTATTCTCACCTGGTCCAGTATTATCTGACAGCAGTCAGGGGTGAAGTGCTGCAGCGTGGCCAGAGTCTTACTGAGGATCTTCAGCAGGCTGCATTGCACTGCCAGCAGGGCCTTCTGCTCCGCCTCCTCCCTCTCCCCGCCCCCTCCTTCAGCTGCAGCTTTGGAGGGCGTCTGAGGATCTCTCTGGGCACGGGGGCCGGAGGGCAGCGCCTCCCCATTCTTAGCCTGGGGAACAATGACAAGACGTCCGGTAAAATAAATGGAAATAATGAGAGTTTCTCTAGACATTAATTCAACCTGTTATAACAAATTTGACTTTATAATCCCAGTAACAACATGGTAATGTCTGTCTGACCTGGAGGTAGTGATGAAGCATGTTCCTGCTATGGAGGAGGTAGGTACACGTCTGGCACAGGTAACACAGATTGATCTGCAGGTTGACAAAAATCAAAAACCCAAGTTTTTATTGCTGTAAGCCAAAAATATATACTTTGGGGAAAAATAAAACAATCACAATAAACAGGGCATTTCATTCATTATTAGAGTTGAAGTGTACATTTGGTGATGCTCAGTGCTGACTGACCTGTACATCTCGGAGCAGATGGGGCAGATGGAACTGCCACTCCTTACAGAAGCTGGACAGCTGCAGCAGGAAGCCCACTGTGTGGTCAGCCTCATCCAGACACACCAGACTCTGGACCGTCCGCACCGCATTCAGGCACTGACAGAAACAGAGAAAGAGGCTTTAGGATCCATATACAGAAAAGAAGAGATGGTGTACACACAGATGACAATTCACAGACAGGAACACACACACACCTGCAGTATGCGTTCCTGGTGCACTCCGACAAAGTCGAGGGCCTCGTTGATGAAGTTGTAGCGTAGCGTCTTGAGCAAGATCTCCATGAGGGACATAGAGAGGCGGTACACCCCCGGCCAGCAGGGAGCATCCTGGGACTTACGGGAGAAACCCTGACCAGGGAGATCAGGAAGAGAAACTAACGTTATAATACCACAGAGAGCACGAGCGCCTAACGTTAAAATAACACTACAACAATTCTTCAATGCAGTGTCAATTAATGATCGGTTTAGTATGCGTTCCAAATGGCACCCTATACACTACGTGGTGCCCTACTTTCGACCAGACGTATAAGCCCTGGTCAAACGTAGTGTACTTTTCAGGGAATAGGGTGCCCTTTGGGGCGTACAATGTTGTGCTTGTGTGTTACCTGTGAGGCTCCGTTAGAGGGCACTTCGTAGACACTGAGCAGAGGGAGACAGATACTCTGGATGACGCCGGCCCCGGCTACTGCTGCTGCACCCTGGAGGACAGGAGGGATGAAATATCCTTTATTACTAATGTGGTTGATAAAGCATTTAGTTATTTTGGTTTATGCATTAGAAATCATGTCTAATATATCTGTCTTAGTAAATGATTTGGCAATGTAGTAGTGTGTGTGTGTGGACCTGTGGTGTGCGGGCTAGCGTGAGCAGCAGGTGCAGGGCAGCCTCGGTGAAGTAGAGGTTCTGTTTGGAGCGCAGGCTGAGTTCTAGAGCGCTGAGAATAGAGTGGAGAGCAGGAATCTTCCTCATCACTAGAACCCAGTGTTCCCCGTCCTCGTCGGCACGACACAGCTCCTTGGCCAGGTGTAAGGCCAGCACACACACCTGAGATAGAGAGATGAAGAGGGAGAGCGAAAGAGGGGTGTGAATATGAATCGCCTCATCACTCAATGAATTACCAAGAAATCTTGCAAATCTCTTTAAATCAAAACTTCTGATTCCACTTTGCTTTACATAAACTAAAGCTAGATGATCCACAACAGACATGCTGACCTGCCCTGACCGTGATCAAAGATTAGAATTTATTCAGCACATGCAGAGGTAATTCATTGCAGCTTACTATTTGGTTGGATGTGCCCTTTTTCAAAACACTTGGAGCAACAGTTATGCACTGTGTGTGTTTAGAAGAGTACAATTATTCTAGTGTTGCTTAAGGTCTGTTTTTATGCAGTTAAGCTGAAGAGAAATGTCCACATTTACATGAATAATAAAGTTAATCTCATTCTAAATTGCCGGCGGTGTGTGACTCACCCCGTCTCTCTGGTCCTTTTGGAAGCTGCGGACGGCGTCAGTCTCCATGCTGTCTTTGTCATCCGGGATGTCCCTCACCTGAGCCGCGTGACGAGTGCTGTCAATCAGTGCCAGTGCCTCGTCCTGCACAGTCTCACACACACACAGCAGCAGCTGGGGCAGTTGGGAAATCTCCCCACCTGATCAATGTAATGAGCAATACTGTTAGAGTACTTGACAAGTCATGTACAATGAGTGTACAAAACATTAAGAACATCTTCCTAATATTGAGTTGCATACACAGCGATTAGTCCCCCTCACCGTTGAGTCCCTGTATCTGAAGTGCAGAGATGAGGGCAGAGAACACTTTGGCCTTGGTACTCTCCATCAGCTGCTGGTCGGCCTGCAGGACACTCTCCAGGATCAGAGAAAGGGGGGCCAGTACGTCAGGGGCCGTGGCCACCACACTGCAGGGGTAAACAGGACAGACAACAAAGGTGTTAGTGCTAAGACGTGCAGAAAGAGTTTGATTATTAACAACCAATGTACTAGCTCACTGAATTAGAACAGCTTTGAGATGATTTTCATTATCCTGATATTTCAACATGTGTGGACACAATGTACATCAATTCACGCATGTGGGCACACACACAAACCTTCTCCACTGTTTAAGCAGGATCAGCAGAAGAGTAGCCATCATGGATCCCAGACGTAGACAGGGCACAGACATGGGCACCAGCAACTAGAGAGAGAGGGGGGAGGTGATAGCTAATGAGTGAGAAGAGGACAGAGATGAAAGAGATGAGAGCAGTTGTCATGGTGACTAACTCACAGCAGCTTTGGTCCCATCCAGCACGTCCATGAAGAGCTTAAGTCTGGCAGAGTCCTCCTTTAACTGCATCACATCCGACTGTAACCATCAGAACACATCAATGAATCAACCAACCACACTGATCGGCATGGTATCTTTCTTTTTACCTCACATATATTTATGGGGTATTGTTTATCGCTTATGCATTTATTCATCATGGAATTCCTATGCCATGTTTTGACAGAATTCTAGTGAATTTTTTAAAAACGCCACAGTGGTGAATGGAGTGGTGTGTGACATACATGACTGGTGGAGAGGATGAGCAGCATCCGCCAGGCTGAGATGACCATCTGGGTCTCGGAGAACGAGTGCACGCCCTCTTCCTCCTCCGTCTCTGCCACGTGGACCACCAGGGACTTAACATACTGGGACCAGTACTCGTAGCGCCGCCCGCTGGAGAACTTCTGCAGTGCATCCTTCAGAGAACGCTCCAGAGAGCCACTGGGGAAAAGAGAGGGCAATTCAGATAGAAGTATACTGTGTGGAACAGATATGAATGTCTGTCAGGTAGAATAGGGAATCGTGTCTGATCTATCAATTACATTTAAAACATTTCAACTCAAGTCCGTCATTGAGTCAGTCATTGAAAATAAGAATTTGTTCTTAACCGACTTGCCTGGTTAAATAAAGGTAAATAAAAAAGTAAATCTCATATCTCAATGTACATTTTATTAATTTATTGTCACAGGAATTTGTTAAGCATTTCGCACCATCAATTCACACCAGCCTGGTCTCAGACTAGACATAACATAATAAATGGAAATCAGGGACACTCAAATTAGTATAATATGTTACGTTTGTCATGGATACACAAGACAAAACCGAAAGGAGGGTGGTTGGTCGGGGTGGCAAATAACGCGAATGTCTAGCAACCCAAAAGGTTGTGTCCCAGAATCTCATCACGGACAACTTCAGCATTTTAGCTAATTAACAACTTCTCAAATACTTTTTTAGCTACTTTGCAACTACTTAGCATGTTGGCTAACCCTTCCCCTAACCCTTTAACCTAACGCCAAACATTAACCCAATATATTCTCCAGTTGGCTTCCGAGTGGCGCAGTGGTCGAAGGCACTGCATCTCAGTGCTAGAGGCGTCACTACAGACACCCTGGTTCGAATCCTGGCTGTATCACAACCGGCCGTTATTGGGAGTCCCATAGGGCGGCGCACAATTGGCCCAGCGTCGTCCGGGTTAGGCCGGTGTTGGCAGTCATTGTAAATAAGAATTTGTTCTTAACTGACTTTCCTACTTAAATGGTTAAATAAAAATAAAGCCCTAACCTTAACCCCTAACCTAGCTAACGTTAGCCAGCTAGCTCATGTTAGCCACCTAGCCAACATTAGCAACAAATTGTCAGTTCAGCAAATTCGGAACACAGTATACGAATTGTAATTTGTAATATGTCATGCAAAATGGATGATGGACATCCACAAATTAATACATAACAATTAAATGGAGTGTCCCGGATTTACACACAGAATAATGCAGACAGCTTGACACATATCATATGCAGTTCAGTAGATAAAGACATTGATACCAGTAACAACTCAATCCACCAAATATACTGGCTTGAATTGCTGTATGTAGCTATAGAAACATGTAGCCTAGTTACCTGACTACATAGTAGATCTCAAGGCCGATGATTTTCATGACGAAGGCACAGGTCTCCAGAACACAAGGCTCAGTGATATCTGAGGGGGCGGGAAGGGTTCCAAACAAAGGCGTGGTCAGGTTTTCCCAAAACCTCTCTCTGTGGGAGGAAACGTCATAGATTTAATACATACATTTATTAGGATGCCCATCAGCCAACACCGATGGCGCCACTTAGTCTTACTGGGGTCTGACAGATAATGTAAAAGGACATGAGACATAATTTACATTTACAATTCCTGTAGCTCAGTTGGTAGAGCATGGCGCTTGTAACGCCAGGGTAGTGGGTTCGATTCCCGGGACCACCCATACGTAGAATGTATGCACACATGACTGTAAGTCGCTTTGGATAAAAGCGTCTGCTAAATGGCATATATTATTATTATTATATTACATACATATAAAAACAAAAACATGTAATGTGTATGCATCTGTCAGTTACACATACATGTCAATACATGCACACCAAAAGTAGGTAACAAGGGGGAGAGACGTTGTGCCATGAGGCTTTACATGAAATCACTTGAAACACACAAAAACAATGTTACCGCATTATCTCTCATGTTGGTGTGTGTGTACATTCATGTTCAACCGTGTATCTCTGGCTGTGTTAAGTGTTCCCAGGCAGTGTCAGCTCACTCACTTGGTGCGTAGGACAGAGATTGCGCTATCCCGTCGGTCCTGCCACAGGGCGTGGAGGAAGGCCAGGGCGGCGCGGTGCAGCTGGGGGGGACACCAATACTTCCCCTGCTGCCTGGAGTCAATCAGGTCCAACACAACCTGCAGACAGCTCCACTCACCCAGCAGAAACTCCTGGGAGGGAGAGAGAGAAAAGAAGAAAGACTTGTCTATTAAATTACTGAACTGAGTCTGGTATAAAGATTCAGAAACTCAAAAAGAAAACTTAACTATACGTATTAAACATCAACACACAAGTCTAAGTCCTAACATGTTCCTGTCCTACGCTTAGACTGCCTGCTTCGCCCAGCTCTTACCTTTGACCCCTCTGCGCCGTCCTTGACCTCCAGGTTGAGGAAGAGCTCGATGAGGCCCGGCTGGGTCTCCACGGCCACGGTGAGGAACTCCAGGATCATCACCTTGATCCTCATGTCCTCCGTCCTGCTCTGTAGCCTAGTCAGAAAGGCATCCCTGATGGCAGCCGCGTCACCGCCCAGGCAGGCGTACACCGACATGGGAGCCACCTGGAAACCAGAAGGTTACGTAAATATTACACAAGATCTTGAGAGACTAGTACTGTAGTCTTGTCAACAGAAATGGGAACATCTACTTCAACAGTGTCTCACTGCGTTCTTTTGCTCTCTACTTTTAAGCCCTGTAACAACGGGTGATGTTGGGGCGGCAGCGTAGCCTAGTGGTTAGAGCGTTGGACTAGTAACCGGAAGGTTGCGAGCTGACAAGGTACAAATCTGTCGTTCTGCCCCTGAACAGGCAGTTAACCCACTGTTCCTAGGCCGTCATTGAAAATAAGAATATGTTCTTAACTGACTTGCCTGGTTAAATAAAGATAAAATAAAAATAAAATAAAAGGCTCAATACATTTGATTGATTCATGTTTTTGCTCGCTAACCTCCAAACACTAGCCAACAGAGAATGTGGCAAGTGTAACTTATGATGCTGCTAGAATTACGTTGGGATTTTCACTACCTTAGTTGATTGCCATGATCATCATATGTGCAATGTGTGTTGAGTTACCGTGGCGAGCCTCTTGAGCAGCTGGATGGCGAGGCGCGGTAGGGCCGGGTCGTGTTTGTGGTAGATGTACTTAGCAAGCACGGCAATTAGGTTGCTGCCGTGGCCACCGTGCTGCGTCAGCGCCTGCTCCAGGGGCGAAACGGCACTCGACGGTGGCTTGAGGCGGATCACGTTGTTGGTGACGGAGAAGGCCAGCTTGACCGTCTGGATAAGGATCTGACCTGGGCCCTCTGAGCCACCACTAGAGGGAGACACAGAAAGGTTTAAATTGACATGGAATATATATAATAAACAGAATTCATTGTAAGTGGTCTAGGGTAGTCAAGAGGTCTAAGCTGCTGCCTCCGAAGCACATATTACCACTGCAGCATGGATTTCAATCCGTCCCACTGAATTTCAGAAAACGCTCCAGCTTTCCTCTGTCCTCTCCAATAAAAAAAATACTTGAGTGGGACTGCCCCACTATTTAAAAAAAAGAAAGCTGTGGCAACTCTATATCCACTGCTTTTCTATCTACATGCAATGTTCTGAACCGGTCTCCCCCTCCTGAGACACTATGATACAAAGACCACTGGTGTAGCAGAGTGGTCAGCTGTAGACACGCCAAGGTGTAGAGTGACACGTTACCTGCTGGGCTGAGCAGCCAGGACCACGTCTATGGTGTCCACTCCCACCCCCATGATATTAACCACCGCCTGGCCAGCCTCGGTGTTAGCCAGACTGTAGATACACAGAGACTGGAGGGTTGGCGTGCTGGGGGAGAGATAGAGAAAGGTTAAAATATGACACCAATCCTTTTCTGTTTGATAGTTATACTATGAGGTTAGGCTCCATCTGAGTCTACAGAGTCTTGTCAGTCTGCAACGCACTATTCAGATGTGCGTTTTACTAAGTCCCAAATTCAATAACCAGCAATTCAGACGGACAAGAAGCATTTAGTTTCTTAGTGATGTAATGTCTGTTTAGGTAGAATAAGGAATGTTGTTTTGATATGCACAGCAGCCCTACCTGCCACTAGCCTCTCCCTCTGGACTGAGGTTCAGGATGGCATGGACCAACTCCAGGATCAGACAACCTAGAGGATTCAGAATGTTTTTCAGTCTGACAGTAGTTTTACAGCCAGCTCTTTCAATACGGCTAAGGCCACCCTCAACTGTGGGCCCTGGTCAAAAGTATTGCAGTATAAAACGGGAACAGAGTCCAATTTCAGACAGACACTGCACATATTCTAAAAGGGATATCACTGATGTAGTTGACCACCATAGACTTGTGAAGGTACTCACCGATCCTCTCTCTGACTCCGTGGGTGTTGTAGCGCCACTTGTGGTAGGTGGGCAGCATCTCCTTCAGCACCAGCAGCACACAGGGGATGAGGCCCTTGTCCTGGGTGCTACCCAGCTGGCCCTGAGGGCAGGAGGGACACACAATCATTACAACTACTGATAGTCAGCCAGCCGCTCAATGCCAAATAAATGCCAAATAAACTCCTAGCCCCTAAACACAAGACCTTTGTGGAGATTGAGGAGTGGAGAAGTGCTATGATAATGTATTGTCCGTTTTTGTCTTGTCTGTATGCTTATTTTATTTCCCCCCTTTAAAAACAGATTTACTTGAAACGGCTATGTAATGCCCCAAAAGAAAAACATTGAGATGGGATTTGGGGGGGTTGATGAGCCATTACTAGACTGTTAATAGAATAGAGAGCGAGATACCTTGACCAGGGTGGTGACGAGGCGCAGGAAGGCGATGGTCACAGCGTACTCCCCTCTGGGCTGCTCAATCAGGACCAGCAGGTTGCCGTAGTTACCTGCCTTCATCCCCTCAGCACTGGATATACACAAATACATATTAACTATGATGAAACAAGACCCCTCAAAGACCCCCCTCCCCGTGAATATGATATGGTGTGACACAACCTACCTGATGGACTGTGCCATATTGGTCAGAGGGGAAGAGGCGAAGGGCAGAAAACCAGTGTGGTGCAAGCTGGACCAAACCTACTCAGAAAGTAGAGGGGGCACAACAATACACACACATTAAGGAATGGTAAAGGTCCCATTTTTATCTCAATATCAAATAATTTCTTGTTAACAATTAAGTACCTGTGATTGTTTTCAATGAAATGATCGAAAATAGCTTCTTATCAAAGAGCAATTTCTCAAGCAATAATTGTATTTTATTATCTGGGAGTGGTTAGGAGGGGATAACTGAAAACAGCTTTTATTGGCAGAGAGGTTTGAAACTCTTTCCTATTGGTCTATTAACAAAATGTACCACCTAGTGATATCACCAGGCAGGCCAAAACTCCATCCCACCAAAACAGGATGACATTTCAGGTGGTCTTTTCAAACACCTCTTACAATAAAAAAGGCCTTATTTTCAAAACTGAAACCATATCATGACCAAGACTTGGCATCTATAAGGTCTTATTTATGCTTACATGTAAGCAATGACATGAGAAATATATATAAAACACACAGGAAATAATGTTTTTGACTGCACACGTCCTTTAAGTCTGTTGGAGGATATGAGGCCCCTCAGAGCCGCGTAGAGCAGGGTTTCCCAAACTTGGTCCTGGGCCCCCCTACACAACGGACTCAAATAACCAACTCACCATCAAGCTTTGATTATTTAAAATCAGCTGTGTCGTTCTAGGGCAAAAACCAAAACGTGCACCCAGGGGAAGCCTCAGGACTGCGTTTGGGAAAACCTGCTCTACCAGACCGTCTGTAACCCACCTTGCCAGGCATCCTAGCAGCCAGGACGATGAGGCAGTTTGCACAGGACGCTATCACATCCACTGGAGGGTTGATGACTGACGTCAACCTAACTCAAAGACACCGCAATATTCTCAAATAATCCATGAATACAAAGTACCAACAAATACAAAATACTTACAAATCAACTTTGAAGGGAGCCCAAAAAAGCTTATCATTATTCCATGTGAAATATATGATTACTGTCCATGACAGAGTGATAAAGAGATGTGTGTTGCATCTCACCTCTGCAGTAACATGTAGATGCGTGAGGTGAGGGGCAGCAGACAGTCAGACACGGTCCAGTCTGTGCTGATCATCTTATGGACCAGGTCCAGGATGGGCTTCACACGCTCACAGTGCAAGATCACATCTGGACCAGGGAGAGAATCGCACACACATATTCACATACACCGAAACAAAAACTATTGTATTGAAGGATCTCTGCTGATAGAGAAATGATTTGAGTGTGTGTGTACTGTATGTTTGAGGTTGCATTTGGGTATATAGTATGACTTGACTTGTGTAAGTATATGCGTGGGACTGTAAATGTGCCTGTATTTATCTAGTTACCTGCAGTAGAGACAACGTGGAGCAGCATCTCTATCTCACAGGTGAACAGGATCCAGGCACTGTAGGAGTAGTCCCAGCGCACCACGTAGCCCTGCTCCCCCACAGCCACCTGACCGAGCACACCCTGAGGCATCCGCAGGTTAGTCTGGCCCAGGCCTGAAGGACAGAGGGAGAGATCTCAATCAGAAATATTTGAAGAAATGTAAAGACAATTACTTAAAGACTATAACATCACAAAAATACTAATGTGCACACATTAGTCGGTTTATTCTAACAAGCAGCCTAAACACACCGAGAGGGTAGAGGAGTTTTGGTGCTTGTCTCCTCCACAGTGTCTCGTCGTCTCTAGAGATGACGTCATTGGGCTTTGTTTTGTAGACCTCGGTGTAGAACGACATCTTGTCCAGGAAAATGTACACCTAACACACAGACACATGAATCAAGTGTAACCACAGACACATTAATCAAGTGTAACCACAGACCAGCAGAACGGTGTGTGTAATCAATACCTTCTTTGCAGTGGACTTATCTGACAGGAGCGCAGTAAGGAGCTGCAACAGCATACCAGTCTTGTGTGGGAACATTCCCATTGCGCTATCCAGGATCATTCCCAATCCCATAGTGGGCTTCTGGGAAAAGCATTCAAAAAGCCATATATTAGGAAATTTAGCTAGAGACATATTCTTGGAGTGATTTCACATCCTTCACGAATCAGAATCGGTTTAATTAATTTCTCCTCACCGTTTCCCAGAAGAGCTCAGCCAGACTGGGCGCAGAGAGGACTTCACACGCTGCATTTATTAGATGCTATGGGGGGGCATTCAATCATTAATCTGTGATATTATTTATCAGCATCATTAGGAATGTGAAACTATGCAGAATTCTTAAGTCATGAATCTGTGATATCACTGATCAGTCTGTGCTACAACTCAACATTATCGTTACTTGTCTGAGCCTCAATGTGCGATAGCAAGGCCTGGTACCTGTTGGCTGCCCAGCGTCTCCTCTTCAAAGGAGGTAATGACAAAGGAGAGGAGGCCGTAGATACACATCCTGGCTGTACTGGCTGTGCACTGTGGGAGGAGGAAACATAACATGGCGGCTGGTGTGGTTAGAGCATTGGACCAGTAACCGAAAGGTTGCTGGATTGAATCCCCGAGCTGACAAGGTAAAAATCGGTTATTCTGCCCCTGAACAAGGCAGTTAAACCAACTGTTCCTAGGCCATCATTGAAAATAAGAATTTGTTCTTAACTGACTTACCTAGTTAAATAAATGTTCAATAAAAACAAAAAAATGAAAGCAGAATATTTCTTAAACATTGTGTGAATAATTCTTGCAGGTTGTGCGTGTTGTGCTGTATGCGTATGTAAAATGTGTTTGTGTGTGCTGTCCTGTGCTAGGTGAGCGTTTCGTTGTGTGTATTTTTATTTTAATGTGTGTGTTCTTACATTATTCCCAGTGCCTCCCAGACCCTGCAGCATGGTGGTGAGGTACTGAAACACCCCCAGTTGTAGGGAGGTGTTCCCGATGCGTCTGATGACGGGGCTGGACTCATCTGGGCTCAGGGTGTGTCTCAGCAGGACCCAGGCCAGCAGCACTGGCCCGTGGTGAGGGATGTCACCAAACGTCAGCAGCATCTGGTCCATCTCCTGGTGGGTGACAAAGTTGACAATAATGACAGTCACTTCTTGATCAATTGCAAAGTATTCCCCCATTGAACTGATCATAAAAACTACTACTTCCAGAACATTTCAATCTGAACTAGCTCATTCTGATAACAAAACTGGAGTGTATACACGTCAATTCCAACAGTACATGTAAAGGTGCTCAGTGTTTACCCTACTGATGGCAGGGGTGTTGGAGAACTGGTGCTGCTCCGTGCGGTCCTCTAGGGCACACTTGTGGAGGAAGTCTATGTCCATGCCTTCCACCAGGATCAGACAGCTGAAGTACCTGCAAGACAGAAGGAGAGAAATTAACAAGAGGGAATATCTTTAGAAAATATTATTGTGCTTTAATTAAACTGAATCCCTTGCCCAAGCCAAAGCAACAAATGTAGCAATTATCCTGAACAAGTAACTTACTTACATCTGTCTGACCAATAAAGATGCCATTAGGAAGTAGCTAGCTGGCTATGTAGATTTACATCTAGTACAGTGTATTCGCTAATGCTCTGCCATTCTGTTTACAAATGAATTGCTAAAGGAAACAAATGTAGCTTGCAATCTTCTAAAATGTAGGCCATGTCCCTAACCCCAGATCAATATAGAGGCCAACAAGAAGTAGCTAGCTATATGAATATTTCCATCCACTCCAGTGTATTAGTGCTGTGACTGACCCGATGCGGTCAACCAGGGCATCCATGCTCTTGTCTACCAGGTGTCTGTTGGTCTGGCGAAGGCCGAAGCCCTGCTCCTTGAACATCTTGGTGAAGCTGAGCAGGTCTCCGGGACCCATCTCAAAGTAGGCATAGTACAGAAACAGGATCTCCAGCAGCAGGGACTGCTCCCTCAGACACTGCAGGAACCAGCGGGACACCTGCCTCTCCGTCTGACCAGAGAGAAACATGATTGATTAAGAAAGATGCACATAATAATAATAAGATACAATATATAACTGATAAAAACCTTTGATTTCCTGGAGAAAAGTCACAGCATTTGGTTTAAATAAAACACCAGTCAAAAGTGTGGACACCTACTGATTCCAGGGTTTTTCTTTAGTTTTACTATTTTCTACATTGTAGAATAATAGTGAAAACATCAAAACTATGAAATAACACATATGGAATCATATAGTAACCAAACAAGTGTTAAACAAATGGCAGAGAGGTTTGGCATTCTCTCTACCAGCTTCATGAGGTAGTCACCTGGAATGCATTTCACTTTCACAGGTGTGCCTTGTTAAAGGTTCATTTGTGGAATTTCTTTCCTTCTTAATGCGTTTGAGCCAATGAGTTGTGTTGTGACAAGGTAGGTGTAAAATATCAAGTCCATATTATGGCAAGAACAGCTCAAATAAGCAAAGAGAAACTACAGTCCGACATGACTGACCTTCATGTCTTAAAGTATACCCGGAAAACTTCAATAACTTGAACATTTCTTAAAGTCCAGTCGCAAAAACCAACAAGAGCTATGATGAAACTCGCACTCATGAGGACCGCCACAGGAAAGGAAGACCCAGAGTTACCTCTGCTGCAGGTGATAAGTTCATTAGAGTTAACTGCACCTCAGATTGCAGCCCAAATAAATGCTTCAGAGTTCAAGTAACAGACCCATCAACATCAACTGTTCAGGAGACTGCGTAAATCAGGCCTTCATGGTTGAATTGCTGCAAAGAAACCACTACTAAAGGACACCAATAAGAAGAACAGACTTGCTTGGGCCAAGAAACACGAGCAATAGACATTAAACCGGTGGAAATCTGTCCTTTGGTCTGATTTTTGGTTCAAACTGCCGTGCCTTTGTGAGACGCAAATGGATGATCTCCATGAAGCATGGAGGAGGTGTGATGGTGCGTTGGAGGCGACACTGTCGGTTATTTAATAAGAATTTAAAAAGGTACACTTAATCAGCATGGCTACCTCAGCATTCTGCAGCGATACACCATCCCATCTGGTTTGCGCTTAGTAGGACAATCATTTGTTTTTCAACAGGACAATGACCCAACACACCTCCAGGCTGTGTAAGGGCTATTTGACCAAGAAGCTGAGTGATACAGTGCCTCCACAATCACAATCAAAATATATATTTGGATTTGTTTAACACTTTTTTGGTTACTACATGATTCCATATTTTATTTCATTGTTTTGATTGTCTTCACTATTGTTCTACAATGTTAAAAATAGTAAAAACAAAGAAAAACCCTTGAATGAGTAGGTGTCCAAACTTTTGACTGGTACTGAAGGTGGAAAACATTTCCACAAGATAATGTTGAAAACATTACGATAAGAACTTATGGAGAGTTTGAGATACCCATATTTACTTCAAGCAATGAGGAGTCAATCAAATCCTAAACTCAATGTCTAACTTGGAATAGGGTAGTAAAGAATGTAGTTCTAACCATGAGGTTGCCATGCGTCTCCCATGTCGGGGATTCAGCTTTGAACAGGGTCTCAAACTGCTTCTGGTAGTTGTTGACCAGGTCCTTTTCCAGCTTGTTCACACAGTTAGAGTACTCCACCTGCACCCAAAGCAAAAAAACAACAACAATTGATTCAAAGTTGTCATACCTTTTTTTAAATGTTTACACACTTCCATGTCTAAACTGTACTATTTGTAACCTGTCCCATTGTATGATTCACTGTTATTTCCCATAATTGGTATCAATAAATGTAAACACAGGTTACAATGTGTTAGATACACTGTAAAATATCATAGCTACTACAAATAGCCAATCAGGAACATTGGCCTGTACTGTATTAGCATCAAATGAGCTTACCAGCAAATGAGCTTACCCATATACATACATACAGATGGGTCTAGTGTAACATTGGACCACAGTGTAAGCCCTAGCAGACAGAAGGGAGCTCCTTACCCTGTAAGGGTGTCTCTCATCCTGAAAGTATGTCAGCAGGAGGAGGACGCATCGCAGATGACACACACGCTCCTCGTAGTAATAGTCAGCGATCTGAACAGACACACACTCAAAGAATCAGTGTATAAGCCTATCAATTGACCTGATTATGCTTTATGAGCTGGTGAAATAGAATTCCAGCAAACTTAGGTAGCTTTTGGGAGCTTGTACTAACCTTCAGAAGTAGGGCTTGGCTCGGTCTCTCATCCTGCAGAACATCCTATGAGGGCAGATAAGATATCTCTAGTCAAGGTTCATGGGGCAGCATTGGACTAGTAACCGAAAGGTTGCAAGGTCAAATCCCATAGCTGACAAGGTAAAAATCTGTCGTTCTGGCAGTGTTCAGTGTTCCTAGGCCATCAATGAAAATAAGAATTTGTTCTTAACTGACTTGCCTAGTTAAATAAAGGTAAAACTAAATAAATAAACATGTCTAGACTGACAATATTTAGTAGTAAATGTTGTCAGTTATCTGATATTTTTTCTGAATCTAGTATCACTACACACAGAGCAAGAGAGAGCGAGGTAGCGAGACTACCTTCAGTGTGTTGCGGGTCCCTCTGTAATCTTCTTGAAGGTAACATTGTAAAATCTGTACACTCTGCTGTTGATCCAGACCCTGGGAAAAAAAGAAGCATGTTAATAAATTCCACAAAGGAAAGGAATTACAACTGTTAATTATACCCTGCTCATATACTGTATTCAAATTAATAGGTGTTGTGTCTCCATGCATCATTACACTATATACAGTCCCTTGCAAAAGTATTCACCCCCCGTGGCATTTTTCCTATTTTGTTGCATTAGAACCTGTAATTGAAATAGATGTTTTATTTGGATTTCATGTAATGGACATAGACAAAATAGTCCAAATTGGTGAAGTGTGAAAATGTACTTGTTTCAATTTTATTTTTATTAAGTTAAAGTGGTGCATGCATATGTATTCGCCCCCTTTGCTATGAAGCCGCTAAATAAGATCTGGTGCAACCAATTGCCTTCATAAGACACATAATTAGTTAAATAAAGTCCTCCTGTGTGCAATCTAAGTGTCACATGATCTCAGTATATACACACACCAGTTCTGAAAGGCCCCAGAGTCTGCAATACCACTATGAAGACCAAGGAGGTCTCCAAACAGGTCAGGGACAAAGTTGTGGAGAAGTACAGATCCAGGTTGGGTTATAAATAAATATCAGAAACTTTGAAGATCCCACAGAGCACCATTAAATCCTTTATTAAAAAATTGAAAGAATATGGCACCACAAACCTGCCAAGAGAGGGCTGCCCACAAACTCAAAGACCAGGCAAGGACGACATTAATCAGAGGCAACAAAGAGACCAAAGATAACCCTGAAGGAGCTGCAAAGTTCCACAGCGGCTAATGGAGTATCTGTCCATAGGACCACTTTAAGCCGTACACTCCACAGAGCTGGGCTTCAAGGAAGAGTGGCCAGAAAAAATAAGAAAACACATTTGGTGTTTGCCAAAAGGCATGTGGGAGACTCCCTAAATATATGGAAGAAGGTACTCTGGTCAGATGAGACAACTTGAGCTTTTTGGCCATCAATGAAAACACTGTCTGGCGCAAACCCAACACCTCATCACCCTGAGAACAACATCCCCACAGTGAAGCATGGTGGTGGCAGCATCATGCTGTGGGTATGTTTTTCCATCAGGGACTGGGAAACTAGTCAGAATTTATGGAATGATGGATGGCGCTAAATACAGTGAGATTCTTGAGGGAAACCTGTTTCAGTCTTCACGAGATTTGAGACTGGAACAGAGGTTCACCTTTCAGCACGACAATGACACTGAGCATACTGCTAAAACAACACTTGAGTGGTTTAAGAGGAAACATTTAAATGTCTTGGAATGGCCTAGTCAAAGCCCAGACCTCAATCCAATTGAGAATGTGGTATGACTTAGATTGCTGTACACCAGCGGAACCCATCCAACTTGAAGGAGCTGGAGCAGTTTTGCATTGAAGAATGGGCAAAAATCCCAGTGGCTAGATGTGCCAAGCATATAGAGACATAATTAGGAGATTTGCAGCTGTAAAAGGTGGCTCTACAAAGTATTGACTTTGGGGGGGGGTGAATAGTTATGCATGCTCAAGTTCTGTTTTTGTCTTAATTATTGTTTTGTTGCACAAAAAAATAATTTGCATCTTCAAAGTGGTAAACATGTGTAAATCAAACAATACAAACCCCCCAAAAATGCATTTTAATTCCAGGGTGTAAGGCATTGGAAAAATGCCAAAGGGGTGAATACTTTCGCAAGCCACTGTAGTATTCAAAATAATACCTGTTTTTGCCATGCATCATTACACTATACAGTATCAGTATATCTGACTTCATTCACTATCCTGTCAGATCATTTCAACATTCCTTACCAACAGTTTACTGATCCTCAGACCAAAATCCTTCAATGGTTGGGCCACACCTTTGTCCGCTTTCAGTTTTTCCGCCGCTGATGAACTAAAACAAGGAAAAAATGTCAAACATAATTTGGTCTATCGACAAGCTTAACTATTTCGTATTGGATCATTTAAATAGTTAGATTGCACAGCATACCTGGGTGTTTTGTAGTAACACAGCCCTTGAAGTAATCGTTCCCAATTTCGATCTAGTTCTTCCTCTATTTGAGCCTTCATCCATCAAGGATGGATGTAATATTGAAGGGAAAAAAGCACAGTGGAAGACATTGTCAGAATTTTTTAAAATACAAAATATATGATAGGTGAGGAAATAAAGGCTACATACCGGTTCCCTCAATGCAGATCTCCCCAGTAAGATAGTCCATAACTCTCGGCTGCTCCTGCAAAAGCAAAACAATCCCATAGTTCCCTAGATAGTATTTTCAGGTGGTTAAACTCATAGTTAACTGTTCAAATCGGAGTTATGGCTTTAGTGGCATAACGGCAAATATGGTTTTAGTTAGACATATAGCTATTAAAACGTAACTTCATAAAAGTGCAGTGAGTGGCCACAGTTAGAACAAAGCTAACTAATAACAAGTGTGCTATGATGTTTGTTATTGTGAACCAGCTGTCAACTCCCTCAAGCTGACTAGGTAGCTAATTAGCTGTACCAGTTTAATACGCAAAACCAGCATTAACGTTATGTTGAGTTAGTTAGCTAGCTAGCTAAATTATCAAGTAAATGTTTTTATAACGAATACATGTCTGAAAGTGTATTCCCAGACAAATGCCAGTTGTAAGCTAACTAAGCCTGCTAGTTCACGTCTCGTTGATGCATGCTGCTGTCGTCATGCGTTTGGAACTGTGTAACAGACCGCGCTATCATGCCATTCAAATGTATTTAGCAAGCATGTTAACGAGCTAGCAGCTTGCTACTACTAGCAACTAGTTCCCTCCAAGGGAAGCTTTCACATTGCTGTGCAAATTTAAGTACAATTCCTAAATTAAAGCATATGTTAAACTTTACTCGTGAATTTGAAAGCTATAATGGTCAAAGTATACATAAGTTGTATTTCATTTAGTTACCTCACATACATCTCCGAGTCCGCCATCTTCTCCCTGCAACGTGACGTAACTTGTCTGCGACATGGACCCCATCACGTGACCTGTAGATGTTATGGTTATAGTTATGATTTTAAATGTATATAAATACCAAACATTTACCATTCCCATGAAATTAAATATATAATAAGAAAATATCGCACATCGTGTACCATAAATAAAGGTTTCATGTACCACGTGACATGGCTGTCAATATGGCCACCTCCTACTGGGTATGAGGAACGCCAGCTGATTGGGCAGAATATAATTGTCGAAAGATCAGATATCGCTTTACTCATTTATTCTGATGTGTGCAGTATTTACCTGGTAAGTCTATTTGTGATGCTTTCAATTCATTTTAAATAGCCGGTATTCGACCATTAAACGGTTATCTGAACGAGAACTCAACACTGTACATTTGTCAGATTAATCTTTGCTAACGTTAACTAGGATGCGGGGTCGCTGCATCAGCTGAAATTGCATTCAAGCATTTCTCACTACAGTGAGAGGGATCTGTAGCAAGGCCACGTTATGTAGCAGTGCAAATGCATAAAGCTATTTGATATCTCGAATGATCATGAATTAACGCTTGTTACCATAAATCGTTCGTTTTAAAGATACCGTATAAATAATTTTAACCCTCACCACCTCTTGTATGAGAAAAAGGTTGTTGTTAAGGCATTTCTACTTGTCTAGACTTGTCCTTTTGGATTGTCATCTCTAGACTTTACTGTCTAGTACAATTTCTGGTAAATAATTCATCAATAGCAATTATTAGTCATAATCACTTTTAGCTACATGACAGTTAATGCTAAGTGTGGCAATCGGTCATGGGCATTATGCCGCGTTCACATACTAGTCGAATCTATAACATTTCCAGTTGTAGTTATACACGTGTGATGTTTAACCAGTTAGCATGTCGGACATTTCCGAGTTTCCTAATGCGACTGGCGACTGAACGCGGCATTAGTCAGTGGGCCAAGGTTCAGTGCTATTTCAACAGTCGATGTGGGGTGAGGATCTTTTGAAATAAGTGTGAGTGTAATGGGAAAACAATGGTTTCTAATATATTCAACGTTTTGATAATCATTAAATCGTTTTTCACTGTATTTTGCTTCAGCCATTTTGATACTTTGTCTTCACAGATACAAGACAGGCCTAAGATTGTGGACTAAAATAAGAACTAACCATGATGTGTGCCGCAGAAAGGAATTGACAGACCTTTTAAATAAGAGATTTGTGTTCGAGCTGGAGTCCTCTGCCGTGAACCGCCCTCCCTCCCCGTCTTCTCCCCCGATTGCAACCATGCAGACCAACCCGGTACTGGTGGAGTCTGCAGTGGTCTTCTCTGTGGTGATGTGTGTCCACATGGCCGTGTGGAACCAGCACTCCTGGTGCTGCGTGGCCCTGGTCATCCAGGCCTTCTACGTGCAGCACAAGTGGGACCGCCTGCTCCGTAATGGCAACGCCGTCTTTCAGTGGCGCCTGTCAGCCAACAGCGGCATCGTCCCAGCCGTCATGGTGATGCCCCTGCTGGGTGTGGCGCTGCGGGAGAAGTGCGCCGCCTCGGGGAACGTCTACTTTGAGCGTTTCTCCATGGTGGTCACAGTGACAGGCATGATGCTGGCACTGTTCCTGTCGCTCCTCGCGCTGGGCATCACAAGGCCCGTGCCCACCAACACATGCGTGATTGCGGGTGTGGCGAGCAGTGCCATCCTGTACACAGTGAAGCAGACCCTAACAGTGTCGGAGGTGATTGAGGTTCTGGAGGTGCTGCTGATATTCGTCTACCTGAGTCTGATCGTGCTCTACCTGCTACCGCGCTGCTTCACGCCCGGCGAGGCCCTCCTCATCGTCGGGGGCATCAGCTTCATCGTCAACCAGCTCATAAAGCGCTCACTCAACATGGCTGAGGTCAAAGGGGAGCCTGTCCACTACTTCCTGCCCGTGGTGGTGGTAGGATCTCTTCTCCTAGGGGTGTTTTTCGCCCTGCTCTTCTGCTTCATGGAGTCTGAGACCTGGGTGTCGTCGCTCTTCTTCCACATGATGACGGCTGTGCTGGGCCTGGGGATCCTCATGCCCTGGCTCTCCCTCCTCATCCGCCGCCACCCCATCATGTGGCTGCTGGACTTTGTGACTCTGAACGACAAGCGTCTGTGCCTGCTGGGGTACTGGGTGCTGTTGGCCACACTGGCCACCCTGGTTGTGCTGCACCAGAACTACCAGCGCCAGTCAGGCTCCAAGAAGCACCAGGCCTCTACGGTAGTCAGAAAGTACTTCCACCTCATTGTAGTAGCCACCTTCGTCCCAGGCCTGGTGTATGACCGCCAGCTCCTACACGTGGCGTCCGTGGGCTGCCTGGGGGCCTTCCTGCTCCTGGAGTATGTGCGCTACTTCCGCATCCGCCCGCTGGGTCAACTCCTCCGTCAGTTACTCACCCTGTTCCTGGACGAGCGTGACTCTGGACCTCTCATCCTCACCCACATCTACCTCCTCCTGGGCATGTCCCTGCCTATCTGGCTGTTCCCCGAGCCCTGCGCCCCCAAAGGCATCCTGCCTGGGGCGGGGGGCCTGGTGCCCTACGCAGGGGTGCTGGCGGTGGGTGTGGGGGACACAGTGGCGTCGGTGTTCGGCAGCAGCATGGGCGAGATCCGCTGGCCGGGCACCAAGAAGACAGTGGAGGGCACAGCCACGTCGGTATTTGCCCAGATCATCGCTGTGGCTATCTTCCTCATATTCGACCCCACCATCAATCTGAACTCCACCTACTCATGGATCGTGGGCTCCATCACCATGGTAGCCATGCTGGAGGCCTACACCTTGCAGATAGACAACCTGCTGCTGCCGCTTTACCTCTTCATCCTGCTGCTGCTCTGATGACCCCCGTGGAGCACCGCACACAGGTCATGTTTGAGATCGACTACCTTGCAGTCGGCGGCGGCAGACTGACAGATCTGCAAATCATAGTGAGTATCCGTTTAGGATGCAAGGCGATTTGTAGATCAGTTGGTCTCCTCAGTCTGTGATCAGCGGCTGAGCAGATGCACTTAAACACAGCCACACGGTGACCTCTTGACCAGAGGTCAGAGTGGAAAGGCTAACCAATGTAATTTCTGAATTTTAAAGTCTAAGGGAATGTATGGAAATCCTCATTGGGTGTCTGAGGATTGTTTTTGTTTTGTTGCTTTGTGAGAGTAAAAGTTATGATCTGTTATATTGATGTTGCATTGATAATCTCTCCACTAACATGACCGTGTGTGGGAAAATCAATATGGCTGGCACAAAGAAGGATGAAGTACAATCTGATAGCACTGCTAGCTAGGGAATGAGCTTGCATACATTATGTGAAATACATGAAGACGGAGCATACACTCTAGATTTTGCTCTTCATTTTGTGGGACAACAGCATGACAATAGAATCAGTGATGTTCAGCTAGAATACAACAAGTTGGTTCAAAATACACACTACTGTTTTTTTGTGGGTTTTTTTTCCATATCAGTTGCTTGGTGAGGATAAGAGAGGTTAAATAATTTAGTTTGAGAGCAGGGTTGTATTCATTAGGGCACACCGTAGCAAAATGTTTGGCAACGGAAAATGAAAACGAGCATTCCTCATTGGACAAGTTTGTGGTAGTCCTGCCTTGTTTCAGTCTGTTTTCTGTTTGGTGCCTAACCACTGTTGATAATGGCTGACCCTGGCCACGACCCCACTCTGCAAAGGTGTCTCAGAGTTGGGATATGCAAGAAAATAATACATTTCCAATTCACACATGCGTATTAACACATGTGTACATGTGTAAAATAGTACAAATAGAAGCACCCACATTCTTCTTATTATTATTATTAGTGAATATGACCCAGCTCTGTCTTGATGGAGGTGGGGGATTCCTGAGGGACAGAGGATGAATGTCCCTGAGTCACTGTAACACGCTGAAATCCCAAACTACTTAATTATACAACAGGAGATGGAGTTCAGTACATTGGACAAAATGTATTTTAGCCGGAATTAAGTTTCCCTGCCCTGATCAGCAGTCATGGCAGACACTGGTTAATGGCACGTTTTAACAAATTGTGATGGGCTTCTTTTTTTTGCTAAAGGAAAACTACCTTTGTACAGCCTTTTGAAGAACATAATTTGATCATTTTGTTTTTCAGAGCATTTTTTTTTGTTGTTACAATTTCATCGGACTATAATTTATTTGCATTTCTTGTTGTGGCAATATTACGGACTGATTGCGGGACATATTTGCCTTAAAGAAGTATATTTTGTATCACACATTACCTAGTACTGTAAATACTCTAGCTGACAGCATGGTTTGTGTTGAAGTAGACTGGTTGATTCTTCAATATGGCAGCAGTTTATACACTATAGCATGACATTAAACATTTTGAAATCCTTTACTGTAACTTGTATACAGAAATGACCCTACAGTGTCTTTTCAGTTTTCTATGAATCCTTTGTCTTTTATCTGGGTGTTTTGATAGGACCCTCTCCAAAATATACATTAATTTCCTTAACGTTCATCCCCCCCAAAATATGATTTGTATATTGGAAATAAATTGTAGAGATGATATAACAGGGCCACATGTCATGAACATATTGAATTCATGTTTTGTTAAATTTTGAAGTGATTAAATTCATTTCCTGATAGTGTTTATAAGCTGAAGGAAGGTATGTATTTATGGTGTAATGAAAGTAACTACATGTACCCTTTTAAAATTAAATCAGCTAACATTGAGATGCTATACTAGTTATCTGTAGATGTATCTTTCGCTATCTGGCTGTGTTTAGACAGGCAGCCCAATTCTTCTGATCTTTTTCCACTAATTAGTCTTGACCAATCAGATCAGCTTGTTATCAGAATTGATCTGCCTGTGTAAACGCCTCTGAGTCAGACATGTCACGTTAAACTACAACTGTCCATAGCAGTGGAGGCTGCTGAAGGGAGGATGAATCAATGTCTGGAATGGAGGGAATGTAATGGCATCAAACCCATGGAGACCATGTATTTGATACCAATCCGCTCCAGCCATTACCAGAAGCCCATCCTCCACAAATAAGGTACCACCAACCTCCTGTGGTCCATAGGAGCCTCTGCGTTCCCATAGCCTAGTTAAACTAGACTGAAATTGGCACTCAAACCATAGTGCACATTGAGTCTGGTACAGCCAGGCTCCAATTCCCCTTCCTCCAGTTTACTGTGCATTCTGGAGAGACCTTCTCTTTTTATAATGTTTGTTTACTTGTTTTCTCAGCATGGAACTGACAGTATTTGATGAATCTGTAATAAATAAGTAGTATTTTGTTTGTTGCCTTTTCCAATAATCCGTAATGATAATTTATGAGCTTGTTCTTGCCTTTGACAGGAAGCACTTGTATTGCATGGCAGATTGTTGCATCATTAAAGGCCTTTTATGCTAGATGTTTGTCTGTTTTTCATCCAGAGATAGCAGGGTATACAGTGCCTTGCGAAACTATTCGGCCCCCTTGAACTTTGCGACCTTTTGCCACATTTCAGGATTCAAACATAAAGATATAAAACTATTTTTTTGTGAAGAATAAACAATAAGTGGGACACAATCATGAAGTGGAACGACATTTATTGGATATTGCAAACTTTTTTAACAAATCAAAAACTGAAAAATTGGGCGTGCAACATTATTCAGCCCCTTTACTTTCAGTGCAGCAAACTCTCTCCAGAAGTTCAGTGAGGATCTCTGAATGATCCAATGTTGACCTAAATGACTAATGATGATAAATACAATCCACCTGTGTGTAATCAAGTCTCCGTATAAATGCACCTGCACTGTGATAGTCTCAGAGGTCCGTTAAAAGCACAGAGAGCATCACGAAGAACAAGGAACACACCAGGCAGGTCCGAGATACTGTTGTGAAGAAGTTTAAAGCTGGATTTGGATACAAAAACATTTCCCAAGCTTTAAACATCCAAAGGAGCACTGTGCAAGCGATAATATTGAAATGGAAGGAGTATCAGACCACTGCAAATCTACCAAGACCTGGCCGTCCCTCTAAACTTTCAGCTCATACAAGGAGAAGACTGATCAGAGATGCAGCCAAGAGGCCCGTGATCACTCTGGATGAACTGCAGAGATCTACAGCTGAGGTGGGAGACTCTGTCCATAGGACAACAATCAGTCGTATATTGCACACATCTGGCCTTTATGGAAGAGTGGCAAGAAGAAAGCCATTTCTTAAAGATATCCATAAAAAGTGTCGTTTAAAGTTTGCCACAAGCCACCTGGGAGACACACCAAACATGTGGAAGAAGGTGCTCTGGTCAGATGAAACCAAAATGGAACTTTTTGGCAACAATGCAAAACGTTATGTTTGGCGTAAAAGCAACACAGCTCATCACCCTGAACGCACCATCCCCACTGTCAAACATGGTGGTGGCAGCATCATGGTTTGGGCCTGCTTTTCTTCAGCAGGGTCAGGGAAGATGGTTAAAATTGATGGGAAGATGGATGGAGCCAAATACAGGACCATTCTGGAAGAAAACCTGATGGAGTTTGCAAAGACCTGAGACTGGGACGGAGATTTGTCTTCCAACAAGACAATGATCCAAAACATAAAGCAAAATCTACAATGGAATGGTTCAAAGATAAACATATCCAGGTGTTAGAATGGCCAAGTCAAAGTCCAGACCTGAATCCAATCGAGAATCTGTGGAAAGAACTGAAAACTGCTGTTCACAAATGGTCTCCATCCAACCTCCCTGAGCTCGAGCTGTTTTGCAAGGAGGAATGGGAAAAAATGTCAGTCTCTCGATGTGCAAAACTGATAGAGACATACCCCAAGCGACTTACAGCTGTAATCGCAGCAAAAGGTGGCGCTACAAAGTATTAACTTAAGGGGGCTGAATAATTTTGCACGCCCAATTTTTCAGGTTTTGATTTGTTAAAAAAGTTTGAAATATCCAATAAATGTCATTCCACTTCATGATTGTGTCCCACTTGTTGCTGATTCTTCACAAAAAAATACAGTTTTATATCTTTATGTTTGAAGCCTGAAATGTGGCAAAAGGTCGCAAAGTTCAAGGGGGCCGAATACTTTCGCAAGGCACTGTATTTGTGGGCATAATGTCTCACATTGATCTATCAGGAAGACATACCTTGATGAGGCAAACCTGTTTCTGATCAGAGAGAAGATAAATTGGATACTTAAGGGAATCTGAATGCTAAAACACGTGATTTGAATTAACTGTTCTACACGCAAACACATTGGTTCATTGCTCACTTCAGTGTGCTACTACTAAATGTTCACTAATCTTATAAAGCCTAACTACATGTCTTCTGACTAATACCCTGAAGCACATGCACACACACAGGCAGCCCAATTCTGATAATTGTTTTTACTAATCGTCTCTAGGGACAAGTGAAGGTGTCTGCCTCTGTCCATCCATTCAGTGTAGTGGCAGACAGAGTGAACCAGGATTACTTGGTGTACAGGGCAGGGAAAGGAAGGTCCTCTGTGGGCTGTAACCTGTCAAAAAAGAGTGAGGAACACCTTTACCTCAACACCTTCTTATATCCCCCCTAATCTCTTACATTGAAATAAATACAGTATCAGAAGTGTACAGCGTGACGCCAATGCCTCATATGTGTGCTATTCTGTGAAAGACCTGACGAAGATCCATTTGGAACACTCACTAACCAATAAAAAGGTGTACATTTAAATAATAAGGTCCGAGGTGATGTGGTATATGGCCAATATACACTGCTCAAAAAAATAAAGGGAACACTTAAACAACACAATGTAACTCCAAGTCAATCACACTTCTGTGAAATCAAACTGTCCACTTAGGAAGCAACACTGATTGACAATACATTTCACATGCTGCTGTGCAAATGGAATAGATAACAGGTGGAAATTATAGGCAATTAGCAAGACACCCCCATAAAGGAGTGGTTCTGCAGGTGATAACCACAGACCACTTCTCAGTTCCTATGCTTCCTGGCTGATGTTTTGGTCACTTGAATGCTGGCGGTGCTTTCACTCTAGTGGTAGCATGAGACGGAGTCTACAACCCAGACAAGTGGCTCAGGTAATGCAGCTCATCCAGGATGGTACATCAATGCGAGCTGTGGCAAGAAGGTTTGCTGTGTCTGTCAGCGTAGTGTCCAGAGCATGGAGGCGCTACCAGGAGACAGGCCAGTACATCAGGAGACGTGGAGGAGGCCGTAGGAGGGCAACAACCCAGCAGCAGGACCGCTACCTCCGCCTTTGTGCAAGGAGGAGCAGGAGGAGCACTGCCAGAGCCCTGCAAAATGACCTCCAGCAGGCCACAAATGTGCATGTGTCTGCTCAAATGGTCAGAAACAGTCTCCATGAGGGTCCGACGTCCACAGGTGGGGGTTGTGCTTACAGCCCAAAACCGTGCAGGACATTTGGCATTTGCCAGAGAACACCAAGATTGGCAAATTCGCCACTGGCGCCCTGTGCTCTTCACAGATGAAAGCAGGTTCACATGGAGCACATGTGACAGACGTGACAGTCTGGAGACGCCGTGGAGAACGTTCTGCTGCCTGCAACATCCTCCAGCATGACCGGTTTGGCGGTGGGTCCGTCATGGTGTGGGGTGGCATTTCTTTGGGGAGCCGCACAGCCCTCCATGTGCTCGCCAGAGGTAGCCTGACTGCCATTAGGTACCGAGATGAGATCCTCAGACCCCTTGTAAGACCATATGCTGGTGCGGTTGGCCCTGGGTTCCTCCTAATGCAAGACAATGCTAGACCTCATGTGGCTGGAGTGTGTCAGCAGTTCCTGCAAGAGGAAGGCATTGGTGCTATGGACTGGCCCGCCCGTTCCCCAGACCTGACTCCAATTGAGCACATCTGGGACATCATGTCTCGCTCCATCCACCACAGACTGTCCAGGAGTTGGCGGATGCTTTAGTCCAGGTCTGGGAGGAGATCCCTCAGGAGACCATCCGCCACCTCATCAGGAGCATGCCCAGGCGTTGTAGGGAGGTCATACAGGCACGTGGAGGCCACACACACTACTGAGCCTCATTTTGACTTGTTTTAAGGACATTACATCAAAGTTGGATCAGCCTGTAGTGTGGTTTTCCACTTTAATTTTGAGTGTGACTCCAAATCCAGACCTCCATGGGTTGATAAATTTGATTTCCATTGATAATTTGTGTGTGATTTTGTTGTCAGCACATTCAAAAAAAGTATTTAATAAGAATATTTCATTCATTCAGATCTAGGATGTGTTATTTTAGTGTTCCCTTTATTTTTTTTTAGCAGTGTACCACGGCTAAGGGCTGTTCTTACACGCAATGCGGAGTGCCTGGACACTATATAGTGTATATATATGGTATATTGGCCATATCACAAACCCCAGAGGAGCCCTATTGCTATTATAAACTGGCTACCAATGTAATTAGCAGTAAAACTAAATATTTTGTCATACCTGTGGTATACGTTATGATGTGCCATAGCCTTCAGCCATTCAGAATTCAGGGCTCAAACCACCCAGTTTATAATTTAGCAATAAGGCCCGAGGGGGTGTGGTCTATGGCCAATATACCCCGGCTAAGGGCTGTTCTTATGTACGATGCAACGCGGAGTGCCTGGTCATATACCACAAACCCCCGAGGTGCCTTATTGCTATTATAAACTGGTTACCAATGTAATTAGAGCAGTAAAAATAAATGCTTTGCCCTACCCGTGGTATACAGTGCATTTGGAAAGTATTCAGACCCCTTCACTTTTTCCACATTACAGCCTTATTCTAAAATGGAATATATCATCCTTGAGACGTTTTTACAACTTGATTGGAGTCCACATGTGGTAAATTCAATTGATTGGACATGATTTGGAAAGGCACCCACCTGTCATTTTAAGGTCCCACAGTTGACAGGGCGTGTCAGAGCAAAAACCAAGCCATGAGGTCGAAGGAATTGTCAGTAGAGCTCCAAGACAGGATTGTGTCGAGGCACAGATCTGGGGAAGGGGACCAAAAAATGTCTGCAGCATTGAAGGTCCCCAAGAACAAAGTGGCCTCCATTATTCTTCAATTGAAGAAGTTTGGAACCACCAAGACTCTTCCTAGAGCTGGCCGCCTGGTCAAACTGAGCAATAGGGAGAAATGGCCTTGGTCAGGGAGGTGTCCAAGAACCCGATGGTCACTCTGACAAGAGCTCCAGAGTTCCTCTGTGGAGATGGGAGAACCTTCCAGAAGGACAACATCTCTGCAGCACTCAACCAATCAGGCTTTTATGGTAGAGTGGTCAGAAGTAAGCCACTCAACAGTAAAAGGCACATGACAGCCTGCATGGAGATTGCCAAAAGGCACCTAAGGGACTCTCAGACCATTAGAAACAAGATGATCTGGTCTGATGAAACCAAGATTGAACTATTTTGCCTGAATGCCAAGCATCACGTCTGGAAGAAACCTGGCACCATCCCTAAGGTGAAGCATGGTGGTGGCAGCATCATGCTGTGGGGATGTTTTTCAGCGGCAGGGACTGGGAGACTCAGGATCAAGGGAAAGATGCCTGGAACAAAGTACAGAGAGATCCTTGATGAAGTCCTGAGTGCTCTGGAGCAGGTTCTCAGACTGGGACGACAGTTCACCTTCCAACAGGACAACAGCCCAAAGCACACAGCCCAGACAACGCAAGAGTGGCTACGGGACAAGTCTCTGAATGTCCTTGAGTGGCCCATCCAGAGCCCGGATTTGAACCTGATCGAACATCTCTGGAGAGACCTGAAAATAGCTGTGCAGTGACACTACCCATCCAACCTGACAGACCTTGAGAGGATCTGCAGAGAAGAATGGGAGAACCTCCCCAAATACTGGTGTACCAAGCTTGTCGCATCTTATCCAAGAAGACTCAAGGCTGTAATCGCTGTCAATGGTGCTTCAACAAAGTACTGAGTAAAGGGTCTGAATACTTATGTACCGTAATTTCCGGACTATAAGCCGCTACTTTATTCCCACACTTTGAACCTCGCGGTTTATACAATGATGCGGCTAATTTATGAATTTTCCCTCGCTTTCACAAGATTCATGCCGCCAAAAAACTGAGCACGTCACATAATGTGACGTAAATCGAGCGCGCTCAAACATCCCATCATTCTGATTACAGTAGTAATTTTGTCACCCTCATCATGGCAAAGACATGGAGAAAAGCATATGATGCAGCTTTCAAGTTGAAGGAGATCGAACTGGCTGTTGGAAAAGGAAATAGAGCTGCTGCATGGGAGCTTGGCCTTAATGAGTCGATGATAAGACGTTGGAAAGCAGCGTGAGGAACTGACTCAGTGCAAAAAGACAACAAAAGCTTTCAGAGGGAAGAAAAGCAGATGGCCCAAAGTATTTACAGCCACTCGACATCAGTGTAAATTGTGCATTTAAGGTGGAGCTCCGTGTTCAGTGGGAGGCTTGGATGACAAGTGGGGAGAAATCCTTCACTAAAACGGGCCGCATGCGAAGAGCAACTTATGGTCAAGTCTGCCAGTGGGTCCTGACAGCATGGAGCATTATCAAAAAATCCACTATCATCAGCGTGTTTCGAAAGGCTGGACTGCTGCGTGTTGAAGGGGCAGCATGAGCTCAGCGGGAAATTTGCCTCCGGATGAAAGTGACGAGAGCGACAATGAAAACGATCCAACATCGGATGAAGCAATTCTGAGGCTATTCAACTCCGACACCGAAGGAGATGACTTCAGTGCTTTCAGTGCACAGGAGGAGGAAGATAGTGACCAATGACTTTCTTGGTAGGCTACTGTTTCATTTTTGTTACAAGCCGTGTTTCGTTAAAGCCTATTTATTTTTGTTACAAGCCGTGTTTCGTTTGAAGGCTGTGTAAAGTTAATTTGTTTCAATGTACCGGTAGGCACCTGCGGCTTATAGACGTGTGCGGCTTATTTATGTACAAAATACACATTTTTTTTATAATTCAGTGGGTGCGGTTTATATTCAGGTGCGCTTAATAGTCCAGAAATTACGGTAAATGTAATATTTAAGTTTATTTTTAATACACTTGCAAAAACCTGTTTTTGATGTATCATTATGTGGTAGTGTGTGTAAATTGATGAGGGGGAAAAAACTATTTAATCCATTTTAGAATAAGGCTGTAATGTAGAAAAATGTGGAACAAGTCAAGGGGTCTGAATACTTTCCGAATGCATTGTATATGGGCTGATATACCACAGCTGTCAGCCAATAAGAAATTCAGGGTTCGAACCACCCAGTTCCTAATTGAGCATTGACTATTACCTATTTTCCTGGATTATGTGTGTTTGACTTCATAGGAAGGAACATTGTCATACACTCACCAGTTCTCAGGGTTCCATTTTGTCTCCTGAGACTCCATGATGTGGAAAGTGTAGACATGGCGTGATTTTTCTGACGCGTTCTGCTCACTTTTATGGACAACCTTTCCCTCGATCAGCACCACCCCACCTGAGCAGAGACAAAATAGATAGACAGTTACTTACTAACCTGCTATCAATGTTTCTCTACGGAACAGTCATGAAACTGACAGACCAGTTTTCAAGTCAACTGTGCATGTTGATACTTTCTGATTGTAACTCAGCTTTAACGGTTACTAAAGACTCAAAAGTCAATGAAGTGTTAACTGGCTGTGTGCTTCGGTCTTTACCACTCAGTACCCTTTGACCCCCACTCCACCCTGCTCCATCTCACACAGTGGAAAAGACAACAGTGCAGACACTACAAACTGAGGTCTGTTTTGCAGTTATTAACCAACCCTTTTGAGGTCAGTGTCCCTGATGTCAAGAGCGAGGCACACTTTGGTTTATTTTATGTAAATATTATGCAACCCACCATTACAGGCCAGTTGACAGTTAGCAGTAGAAATGAGCCACATACCTTTTTTGACAGGTGCAGGTATGAACAGCTTATCGTCATAGGTTGCCTCTCTCCCAATAAAGTCTGTCAGGGGATAGGTGCCTTCCGGGGTCCGAACCATACGTCGGGTGATACCATCTAGAGGGAAGGGGGAGATCATGGTTTGAAATGCATGCTGACTCCTTAGGGGGGCACTCCTGTTATTCAAAACCTGGTTGAGACTGATGAAGGCAGTCTCAATCTCAGCTCCTCAAAGGAGGAGCTGAGATAAATAACCAGTCCCGTGTCTCGGCACCAATGAATAATGAATGGACTTTTAATATGGGTCAAAGGTCATCATTAGTGCCTTACTGTTGTGTGAGCCGGGGATGAACCACAAGCAGCCATTGTCCAGGGTGGCATCCTCCAGGGCGATCCACACGCCCATCACCCTGCCCAGGGGCTCCGTGTGGAGGAATGTAGCATCTTGGTGGGGCGTCACTGACAAACAAGCAGGCAAAGTGCCATATGGGGTTCAAAATACACACACACACAAAATCACAGACACAGAAACTCTACAGTATTCGTAAACAGTTGTTTCAGTCATTTTCTTACCTTCTCCACCGATCCCTGGTTGCTGAAAAACACAACCGAGTAATGTCAGAACCAGCTACCACACTTTCTAAAGAAACAGTCAGACTAGTGAAAGGTAAAAAGCTGGTGTGCACTCTACCTTGAAAATGTACATGCTTTGCAAAATCACAGGACTCTTCAGACCAAGCTTCTTGGCTATACCCTGGGAGACAAACAGAGCAATCAAATCAAATTTTATAAGTCACATGCGCCGAATACAACAGGTATTACAGTGAAATGCTTACTTATGAGCCCCTTAACCGACAGTGCAATTTCAAAAAAATACAGATAAGAGTTAAGTCTGTATTATTCAGTGTTAGTCTAACTGTAACAGTTTCTGTTGTGTCCTTTACTGACTAGTTTCTGAAGGAATTCTCACCTGAATCTTGGGTGAATGAGTGGCAGTTTTGTATAAAGGCTCATAGGCATGGAGTGCTATTGGAGATGAAAATGGATCATGAATACTGTAGATTACTGGATACTAAATCTATCTGATAGTCTTGGCAAAAAAATATTTTCAGAACTTATGAAAGATAAGCACCACATCTAATCAAAGATTTGAAACTCACCATGTCCAATTTTGTTGAGAGAGCGTTCTTTTGGCACGGTGAAATTTCCTATAAACAAGTGACACTTAGCTGTCAATCAATGTCAAATAAATCCAACACATTCTATATTGCTTCACATTTCAGTGAGATGAGAGATTAACCTTGATTCATAATAAGGCCTCACCTTTATCATCAAAAACTCCTTTCTCAAAGAAGAAGCGGATCTTATCTCCACTGGTGATGAAGTAGTCAGCGTTTCCCTGCAGATAGATAAGGATAAGGTATTCCAGCTATAAGATCAAATCACTTTTTTTGTGCCGAATACAACAGGTGTAGTAGACCTTACTGTGAAATGCTTACTTACAAGCCTTTAACCAACGATGCAGTTCAAGATTTACTAAATAATATTTACTAAATAAACAAAATAAAAAGTAACAAAATAACGAGGCTATATACAGGGGGTACCGAGTCAATGTGCGGGGGTATAGGTTAGTCGAGGTCATTTGTACATGTAGGTAGGGGTAAAATGACTATGCATAGATAAAACAGTGAGTAGCAGCAGTGTAAAAACAAAGGGGGAGGGTGTCAATGTAAATAGTCCAGGTGGCCTTTTGATTAATTGTTCAGCAGTCTTATGGCTTGGGGGTAGAAACTGTTAAGGAGCCTTCTGGACCTAGACTTGGCACTCCGGTACCGCTTGCCGTGCGGTAGCAGAGAAAATAGTTTATGACTAGGGTGACTGGAGTCACTGACAATTTTTTGGCCCTTCCTCTGACACCCCCTAGTATATAGGTCCTGGATGGCAGGAAGCTTCGCCCCAATGATGTACTGGGCCGTACGCACTACCCTCTGTAGCGCCTTACGGTCTGCTGCCGAGCAGTTGCTATACCAGGCGGTGATGCAACCAATCAGGATGTCCGATGGTGCAGCTGTAGAACCTTTTGAGGATCTGGGGACCCATGCCAAATCTTTTCAGCCTCCTGAGGGGGAAAATGTGTTGTCGTGCCCTCTTCACGAATGTCTTGGTGTGTTTGGACCATGATAGTTTCTTGGTGATGTGGACACCAAGGAACTTGAAACTCTCAACCCACTCCACTACAGCACCGCCGATGTGAATGGGGGCGTATTCGGCCCTCCTTTTCCTGTAGTCCACGATCAGCTCCTTTGTCTTGCTCACGTTGAGGGAAAGGTTGTTGTCCTGGTACCACACTGCCAGGTCTCTGGCCTCTTTCCTATAGGCTGTCTCATCGTTGTCGGTGATCAGGCCAACCACTGTTGTGTTGTCAGCAAACTTAATGATGTTGGAGTCGTGCTTGACCATGCAGTCGTGGGTGAATATGGATTACAGGAGGGGACTAAGCACACACCGCTGATGGCGCCCCGTGTTGAGGATCAGCGTGGCAAATGTGTTGTTGAACGCTGAAGTCAATGAACAGCATTCTCACATGGGTGCTCATTTTGTCCAGGTGGGGAAGGGCAGTGTGGAATGCGATAATGTTACACAGGTGACATTGGCAAAGGAATTATTATAAAGATAATTCTAGAGGGAGGAAGTGCATAGGAGGGAATAAAGAACCTTACCTGCATCTTTATAATTTTAATAGGTAGGCATGGAGAAGACACATGGTTGGGTCAAATGGTGCAGAAAGCAAACCAATTCAATCAATTCCTGTGCAATCCCACCAGGCACAGATGTCGGCTCAACATCTCGTTTTGATTTACATTTGGTTGAAAAAATGTCCCTTACATTGACTACTTTTTGCAAATCGAAATAATTTTCCCAAGTTGATTCAATGTCAACACATTTTATGTTTTTCTTGAAATAACGTGGAAGTGACGTTGAATCAACCAGTTTTGCCCAGTGGGATGTTAACCTGTGTTTTCAACTGCTCGTCGTGATTAGTGGAGAACTGGATCCGACAATGTTCTGGAACGTCCATCCGGTCCACGATCTCTCCCATCCTCAGCCGGAGCTCATCACACTCCGCCGGGCTGAGGAGCCCGTCCAGGACCAGGTACCCGTCCTCGTGGTACTGTTGAAAAGGTCCAGAAAGTATTCACCACCACAGTATATGCACACTAGATTCCTATAGAAATACATTTTTTTGGCTGTTACTTGGATTTTCACAAAATGTGTTTACGTTAGTTTAGTTTTTTAATTAGAATTGTAGCGGAGGTCTTGGCAGCAGTTGAAGTTATGTAAGGGTCGCTGATGGTCTACAATTAATTCAGTGAGTAGGCTGCATGTGCTACGTTGTAAATCACTTGAATCACGGGCATGCAAGTTGCATTTTCACTGTATGGACAAAAATGTCACATTGTTGTACAAAATGTAGCCTAAAAATTAAATGCTTCTCATATCTGTGCAGCCTACAGGATAAGTAACGGATTTACTGAAATTATATAAGTGACGATAGCCATCGCTATGAGAGCCATGACTACGCAGGATTGACATGAAATACAATACAAAATAATTATAAATATTTTAGGCTGACCTTTTTCGCATCTTGATCTGTTAGAAAGTCCATGCTGAAAACTCCAAATTAAGCTCCGTATCCAATTTAACCGGGTTCTCCTGGTCTAAACTGCTTAGAAGTACCACGTGATGTAGACGTCTAACTCGAATAAAATGTAACAGTAGTTAAGTAATAGGATTTTCGATGTTAACCATTTCGATGCTGCTGCTCAGGACCTAGGCCTAACTATATCTGCAATAATTCATCCCCAAACGCCATTGTTATGGTTGTAAGATGGCACAGTGATGCCATCTGTTGGTAAATGTTCATTACTGCAACTCTTGTGTTTTACCGGGGTGCTTGAGATACCCGGATGTAATTGTGATGTACTGAACAAGACTGGTTACTCGCATCAATGCATCTGTCTCGTCATTTAACATTCAGACATGGTGTCAGAGTCGGATAACTAACCATGCTTTCCCCAAATTAGAGTCACCTGTTCTGGTTTACCAAACAAATGCTTATTTGTGTAAAATTTTGCCCGGAATTGGCCTTCGCTAGAGTGAGTTTGCTAGTTAGCTTCAGTGTTGTTAGCACCGGTTAGACATGGCAGCGAACATTCCTCCTCCCGCCGTTATGAAGCTCAGCGGGGATTGGAGCACGAACTGGGATACGTTTAGAAGTGAATGGGAGGACTATGCGCTAGCAACGGGACTTCTGGAAAAGGACGATGAGGTAGTGGCTGCCACTTTGAGGACTATAATTGGAACTGAATGCCGACACGTATACAAACACAACCTGAACCTAACAGCAGCTCAGCAAGGTAACGCTATAGCTATTCTTGATGCTCTTGAACATTACTTTACGTCATCTACGAGCGTTATGTTTTCGGTCGTTGCAAACAGGAGGATGGGGAGTCCATTGACAGCTTTGTCACTAGGTTAAGGGAAAAGGCTACATGTGACTATGGTGCTTTAAGAGATGAACTGATCAGAGATAAGATTGTGCTTGGCATAACTGATGAGGGCACCCCTAGACGTTTGCTGAGAGAACGTGACCTGATGCTGGCCTTGGCAGTGGAGACATCCCGTGCAGCAGAGCTTACTGGTATACGGATAAGGTCCATGGAGCTAGAAAGGCAACATATGGACAATGTCAATTCTACGTTCAGGCAGCCAGTGACGAAATTCCCCTTTGCCACAGCTAATGCTAATACTACAGCCAACTCTGCAGTAGACAACCCCAATACATGCCAATATTGTGGCATTTCTCATGGACGAGGAAAAGAACACTGCCCAGCCTATGGAAAAAATATGCAAATCCTGTGGTACAGCTAATCACTACGCAAGGGTCTGCATGAAAAGCAAGAGAAAGGAGGGTAAAGTACACTCCATGGAAACACACAGATGAAGGGAACGACAGCACAGAGGATGTATATGCTAGCAAGTGCATAGGGGCAGTGAGGGCAAAAGGACAAAAGTGGTTTGTCACTCTGCTACTTAATAATAAACCACAGCAATGCCAGCTAGATTCAGGGGCAACATGCAACGTTATGAGCCTTAAAGACAAAAGGAGGCTCGCGCCCAGAGACAAACTCACACAGAGTAGCACCAAGCTGAAACTGTATTCAGGCCAGTTCATTACCTCTTTAGGCCTGTTTGTGACAGTGTGTTTTGTGAAATACACCCTTGAGTTTGAAATAGTTGAGGCTAGTCAGTCATTACTGTCAGGTTCTACATGCGAGCGCCTTGGGCTTATTAACTTCACCATCCCAGCTGATCTTAACATTATAGACAAGTCCAGGCTGGGCCCCTGAGCAAGGAGACACTCCTAAGCAAGTACCATGATGTCTTCAACGCACCGGTCGAGTCAGTTCCCGGGGAAGTCCACTTTGAGTTGGACGCAGCAATGTACCAGTGGCCATGAAAATAGCTACGAAGGCTCAGCTAGACAAATACGAAGCAGATGGCCACATCATATCCGTCACAGAGCCTACAGACTGGATAAGTAATATGGTTATCGTCAAGAAACCAGACAAGCTACGGATATGCATTGATCCTAAACACCTCAACCGGGCTCTGTGACGTTCACATTACATTATGCCCACGTTGGAGGATGTTCTACAAGCTCCCAAAGGCCAGAGTCTTCACGCTCGTGGATGCCAGAGATGCCTTCCTGCAGTGCAAGCTTGACGAGCCCAGCAGCTACATGACCACCTTTTGGACACCCTGGGGCAGGAAGAGGTGGTTGAAGCTTCCGTTTGGTGTCTCCGTGGCTCCAGAGGTGTATCAGCAGAAACAGCATGAGCTGTTGATGGGACTCAGTGGTGTGGAACCCATAGCAGATGACATTCTCGTAGTGGGCTGTGGGGACAGTGATGAGGAGGCAGAATGTGACCATGACGCCAAGCTGCTGGCCCTGATGGTCAGATGCAGACAGGTCAAGCTAAGGCTGAGCATAAAAAAGCTTCAGTTTAAAGAGCCAGAGGTCCGCTTTCATGGGCACATCTTGTCCTCCACCGGATTGAAGGTGGAGGAAAAAGTGAAGGCTGTCTTGGAAATGCCCCACCCATCTGACGTGAAGGGAGTGCAGCGCTTCGTCGGATCCGTCACCTACCTGGCCAAATTCCTACCGCGGCTCTCTGAAGTGTGTGAGCCACTAAGGAGGCTCATGGACAAGGACACCATCTGGCATTGGCTCCCAAAACATGATGCAGCGGTGAGGGAAATAAAACAACTGGTCACCCAGACACCTGTACTGCGATACTACAATGTGTCAAAACCTGTCACGATTCAGAGTGACTCAAGCCAGTATGGACTTGGCTGTTGCCTCATGCAGGAGGGCCAGCCTGTGGCATTCGTCTCTAGGGCACTCACCCCAACAGAGCAGAACTATGCCCAGATAGAGAAGGAGTGCCTCAGCATTGTGTTTGCATGCCAACGCTTCCACCACTACCTGTACGGGCGCGACAATATTACCGCAGAGACAGATCACAAGCCCCTAATTGCTATATTCTGCAAGCCTCTTCTGAATGCCCCAAAATAACTGCAGAGCATGCTACTGGCCCTACAAAACTACAACCTCGAGGTGGTGTATAAGCCAGGGCCAGAGATGTATGTGAGTGACACGCTCAGCAGGGCTACTGCATGCATCAGGTACTCACACACGCTCCATGCGTGAACAACACGCAGCGTGCAGCTTGCAAACAGAGCAAGTGGATGTTCGACACATCAACCAGGCTGACTACCTCAATGTTACAGACCAATGCCTTATCAGACAGCACACAGACAGGGACGAGCAACTCCAGGCATTGAGGTCTGTGATTCTGATGGGCTGGCCCGACTGCAGGGAAGAAACCGCTTTAGCCGTCAGAGAATGTTGGCCAGTCAAAGAGGAGCTCAGTGTTCAAAACGGAGTAATATTCAAGTGTCGGAGAGTTGGTATTCCCCGGTCTCTGCGCCCTGAGATGTTGGCGCACGTGCACTCAAGCCACATAGGTGGTGAGGCCTGTTACAGACAAGCACATGACACACTGTATTGGCCAGGAATGCAGAGTGAAATCAAAGACGGTCAGTAAATGCACAGTCTGCAATGAATATGCCATTGAGCAACAGAGAGAGATGATGTCCCACAAGCTACCGATGCGCCCCTGGCAGATAGTAAGTCTAGATCTCTTCCAGCACAGTGGCAAAGTCTTCCTGCTTGTAGTCGATCATTACTCAGACTTTTGGGAGATTGACCTCCTCCCCAACTTCTCAGCAGAGACAACGATCAAACGCTGCAAGGCTCAGTTTGCCCGCTATGGCCAGCCAGATAGGGTAATTTTAGACAATGGACCCCAATTCTCCGGAGTTGAGTTCCCATCCTGCAGCAAATTTTTGGAATTCGAGCACGTCACTTCATCACCACGACATCCAAAAGCTAATGGGAAGGCGGGGTCCGCAGTAAAACCGCAAAAAGGCTCTGCGAGAGGGCAAAGATGCCTGGAAAGCAATCCTGCAGTGGCGCAATACCCCGACAGAAGGCATGAATAGCAGCCCGGCACAGCACCTCATGGCACGGCGCTTAAAAGCAGCTCTGCCAGTAGCCAGCACTCTCCTCGTGCCATGTGTGGTGACAGACGTGCTGGTGAAGCTACGTCACAGAAGACAGGTCTCCAAATTCATCTACGACAAATCAGCAAAAGACTTACCTGAGCTCAGGGTGGGTGAAACGGTGCGAATGAAGCCACTACCAGGGAACCGGACAGGCCTCTGGAGACTCAGATCCTGTGTACAGAAAGTGGCACCACGCTCCTACTTGGTCGAAGTAAATGGATCACTGTACCGTCGTAACAGGGTTGACCTTCAGATTGCTGAGCCAGCACCTACTCAGAACCCTGATGGCCAAAGGGGTCGCATGACAAAAGACAGAACCCCAGCAAGTCACATGGGGCCTGAGGCACTGGGCGAAGAGCCAGGGTATTACAGGTCGCCGCTCCCTCGCCCATCAATTCTCCCCTTAGACATTCAGTTGACACGCCTGTGTGGGAACCCACAGTCCTCGCAGACAAGCCCCCTGTCTTTTCACGATGCGGGCGTCTGTCCCAGCCACCAAAAATACTTAATCTGTAGGTTTCCCATCGGGGATTGTTGACAGACAGAGATAAAAGTGAAGAGAATATCAAAATGTGTTGTTACCTGAGAAAAAAATTATAATAATACTAAAATAAAAAATACTTCATGTTGGAAATTGTTACTAGGTTTGTTTTGTTAGTGAATTGACACACCTCCTGTCCTATTTTATTAAATGGAAGATGTTATGGGTGTAAGATGGCACAGTGATGCCATCTGTTGGTAAATGTTCATTACTGCAACTCTTGTTTTACCGGGGTGCTTGAGATACCCGGGATTGTTGCGATGTACTGAACAAGACTGGTTAATCGCATCAATGCCTCTCTCTCGTTATTTAACATTCAAACAGCCATCCACTCCAAACGCTTGAACTGGATAGTGGGCATTCTTTAAAATTGTTGTACATCGGCTGTTGCTGAGATTTTAAAGGCTGGTTTCCTAGATTAGGCCTATAGTTCTGGACTAGAAAGGTACTTTGAATGAAGATTCTCCATTGACAATTGTTTTGAACTGGGGTTGATATCAGCAGGCAAGTCATTAATGGAAATAAATACATGGAGGCAGTGATAAGTGTCTTACTTTATCATTTATATCAGAATGGTAAAAAAAAAAGGCACAGTAAAGCAACTGTTGTGGTGTTGTCAAGGCTCAATTATTCCATTGTTACAATAGTCTGGGGCATTCATCATTTCTCCACTAAGCCAGTGTTCACTCATTTTGGCAACGAAGTGAAAACCTATCATTACATGGGCAACACTGATGTAGAAGAGATACAGATTGTCATTTGCCCAGTAACTTGACAGGTCCAGGTTTTTACACTTAAATGAAACAAGACCAACATTATAGTGCCGCCCAATGTGGGTGGCGTACAGTATGTGAACCTGGCATGAAATGTGTGGGTTGAGATGTTGACCAGACTGTCCAAGCAGATGGAAAGGAAACTAAACCTGACAGGAACAAAAGCCAGCACACATCAGGGCCCTTACAATGCCAGCCAGCACACATCAGGGCCCTTACAATGCCAGCCAGCACACATCAGGGCCTTTACAATGCCAGCCAGCACACATCAGGGCCCTTACAATGCCAGCCAGCACACATCAGGGCCCTTACAATGCCAGCCAGCACACATCAGGGCCCTTACAATGCCAGCCAGCACACATCAGGGCCCTTACAATGCCAGCCAGCACACATCAGGGCCCTTACAATGCCAGCCAGCACACATCAGGGCCTTTACAATGCCAGCCAGCACACATCAGGGCCCTTACAATGCCAGCCAGCACACATCAGGGCCCTTACAATGCCAGCCAGCAAAACATCAAAGAAAGATAGATACAGGCTTGTACCAACTGATCTCATTCAGTTGGCTGACAGAAATATGTATCATTGTCCTGTTGACCACCCAAAGCATGGCTTATAAGAAATAAAAAGCATTGTTTGACAGACAATGTGCATTTCCATAGCCCTACCCAATATTGAGAGCATGCCATGGCCATGCCAATTGTTAATGCTACGGAGATATCACAAAACTAAATTGTATTTGTCACATGCTTCGTAAAACAGGTGTAGACTAACAGTGAAATGCTTAACTTACGACCCTTCATAACATCGCAGAGGGAAAAAATAACACAATGAATGAATACACAATGAATAAAGATGGCATTAGTTAGGTGATAACTTGGCTGTTATCAACTAAGCCAAGTGCAATATGTAATAAGAAGCCTTTCTCGGACTCCCTGAACGGTTTCCATAGGCTGTGTTTTTTTTAGACCAACTTTTTAACTATCATAAACAATATAGTGTAGCATCATGAACCCCCTATTAAAAAGTAGGTAGTTTGCCTATTTATGCATATACAATAAGAGTTAACCTAGAAACGATTCCCCAAAACAGGTCAAATACATAATCATGAGAAGCATCAATGCTGCTTTGACAGTTTTGGTATGCTACCCAAATGATACACAATGTGGTTAAATGACTGGCCATTAAGAGTCAGAAAATTTGAATATTTTGATGGTAATACACATAACCTTACAGCATTCTTTATTTTACATTACAAAACAAATGGAGAAAATGACAGTGAACACTTTCCTCTGTTACTCAGACCTCCCGCAGGAGGGCACTCCACCCACACTGGATGCACAGGAGGACTGTTGAAATAAGGCAAGCGTTGCATAGCTCGAGCACTGAACACCATTTCTGACCAGTCTGAGAAAACACATTAAATAAAAGGAATGTTGGGATGCATACATGTAAAATAACATTCACAACAGTCACATTGCTGATGGGATGATAAAATAAAGGTAGGATGTGTGCAGTGAAAGGTGTTGTTTTACAGGGTCAGCCATAGTAATATGGTGCCTCTGGAGCACTCTAGGGTTAAGTGCCTTGTTCAAGGGCACAGACAGATTTTTCACCTTGTCGGCTCAGGTCTTCAAACCAGTGACCTTCCAGTTACTGGCCCAATGCTCAACCGCTTGGCTACCTGCTACCCTTGCAGTCAACTGTTGTGACCATGGCATGACTACCTACAGTACCATAACATACTGGCACAGTCCTATACAGATGTTACATTATCCCCTGATGAAGACAGCTTGTCTGTCAAAACGCTGGACAAATATTTTTGCATCTCAGCTCCTCGCCTTTAAGTGTTCCACTCCGCTGGCCAGCACCTCGCCTAAAAAGGTGTGCGTTTCTTTCGCCTCCAGATCTAACCGCTTGGCTACCTGCTACCCTTGCGGTCAACTGTTGTGACCATGGCATGACTACCTACAGTACCGAACACTGTCAGAGTCCTATACAGATGGGGGGGGTATGTACAGTAGAAGTTGTCTCCAACCACAGGATCAGATATTATTTAATTTCCTAATGACTAAGCTCATAATGAGGGTACTGCAATCTGACCCTAGACCATGCAACATGTACCTTGAGCCGAACAGAAACCGTTGATACAGTGACTTAAATCGGGGGAAGCCTTTTCTGTGGGTCAAACACACTTCGGTCACACTTTGTTGATAAGCAACTGCTTGCAACGGTTACAGTTAAGGGTTAGGTCTAAGTTAAGGGTTAAGGTTAGGGCGGCAGGTAGCCTAGCAGTTAAGAGCGTTGGACCAGTCGCTGGTTTGAATCCCCAAGCAGACTAGGTGAAAAATCTGTTGATGTGCCCTTGAGTAAGGCACTTAACCCTATTTGCTCCTGTATGTAGATCTGGATAAGAGCCTCTGCTAAATGACTAAAATATAATGTAGTTGGTTAGGGCTAGCAGATAGTTATCTGAAATGTAACTTAGTCTGTAGAACATATACAGATTGACTATCCAAATAAAATGTTACCACACTTCCTAGTTCCACTGCTCTGTAAACACTTTGCTGACCTGTTTCCTCCATGGCGACATACTGGAGGGGGGTTGTGAAATAGAAGTTTGAAATCTATGTGCTTTTTAGGGGGGAATGCCTAATCTTGTGATTAAGGGAAGTGACAGTGTTCCCACTGTGTTGAAGGTCAGTACAAGTACAGGTCAGGATAAAAACAGATTTTTAATTTGTTGGGGAGGACTATGGAAAAGGATAAAAAGCTGGAGCATTAGATCTGGTTAGATACAAATAGTTCAGTGTAAAAACAATACATTTATAGAGTTAGACGTGATACAGAACAATAGCATGTAACCACTACCTCAGCTGAACTGTAAGAGGCTTACATGATTCTTTATGACGCTATATGGCTTTTAAAGAGTGACAGCAATTATATACACAACAATATATTCTGAAATATATTATCCTGTTCTATTATCAGAATCTCAATTTTCTTCTCCGATTCAGTCAGCGCTAACTGTTTCCATATTTACCCCTTCAAATCTGTGCCACATTAAAGCTGTGAATCAATGAGCTCTCCAGTGAAGCCCTGAGATAGTCCTATGGTACTCTCAAAACAGTTTGTTAAGATAGCTCAAACACATCAATCATAACAGCCCGTTTAAGGAATGACCTGGGGTGTACCTGTTTGCAGTTTTCAAATGTTTCAAAAAGTTTGGAACATGTCAGAGAATAATACTTCAACATTAAAGTAGGTCTGTATTCAACCACCCAAGTCTCGACCAGCGAGCCTCTGCTCTGGGATTGCTTGTTCTTCTCTGATGCACTCTTACTCTGTGAGCGTTGCTCCATCCTTTTAGAGCTGGGGTCTAGCCTTTACTAACAAATCCAAGACGGAGGCCTTTTCAGAACAGACCTGGACTCAAAACACCCATTGGTAACCTTGCAAAAAGGGCAGTTATGTATGTAGTTATTAAATTTTAAAAGATTAATTCAGCTCACTTTCCTCCAAAGTGAGGCTTCCCTCTCCTTTGAAAATAACTTGGAACAGCTGGTAAGAATAATAATACCATGTCAATTCTTGAAACATAAATGTACAACATTATAAGCTATACATTTGTCTGCATATTTAGCAAAATCATGAACATGATGGTTGTAATGACACAGCGTGGGACATTACAGCACCAGAAAGGGAAGGCCATATAAGTAACAAGAGTTGCCTGGCTGATCTTAAAGGAATCACCTTTGGTGGCAATTCACCTCTAATCTTGTCTACTCCAAGTCCATTCAATAAAAAAGTATCTCTTCGATATTCATGCAGAATATACCCCACAAATGTGTTCTGTATAAGCCAATGCTGTATCCACGGTCACTGTTTTGGAGTGCAAATATCTGGGTTGTTTTCATTAGGGCACACGGTAACAAACATTTTTAAATGTGTTGCAGAAAACAAAAATGTGTGTTATTTTTGGACAAGTCCAGGTAGTTTCAGTCCATTTCCCACTATTTGGTGCCTAATAAAACAGGACCCTGCTTTGGTTACATCGGCCATAGTGTTTCATTAACCAGTCAGATCCTGCGTCCTCTCACTGGCGTTTGGATAAACAGACTAGTGGACTGTATACTTCCAAGTGAAGATGGAAAACAGAGCACACACACATATATTGCTTTGTAGGCTACATGAACCTTTCACACCAACTCTTTTATGTAGTCCTTCTGTGGCCACTGTCTATACCAGAAATGTCAAAACATACCTGTCAGTTGTTTGAGAAAAAAATATATATATAAATATTGTTTTCCTTTTGGTGGGGAAACATACTCAATATAGTTTAAAATGACTAAAACCAAATGGAAACGGTGTAGAAATGATAATGGAAGCTAGACAGTCCGGGAGGATTGACCTCATGCAGCCCCCAGAGCAAAATGAGTTTGACAACCTTGACCCATACTGACATGACTCCGTACAAACAAACAAACAAAATCCTCAATCTCACAAGCATTTCATTTCTGTCTCTCATCCTCTCCTAATCAGCATTCGACAATGATCGACTTTGCACATCATTTCATAGAAGAAATAGGGGGAAAAGAACCACAAAGTTGGAGGAGAGGTCTCCATCTGGTTAGTCTGTTAATAAACATCTTGTGACCTTGTGACTAGGGATGTGATGGTCATGGAATTTTGGATAATGGTAATTGGCCAACCAAATTACCACGGTCACCGTAATAAATGTTTGAATATAAAAAAAATTATAATTTTTTTGGTAGATTTACATTTTCTCCTCTCCTCCAGACTGCATGTGCTGCCATAGAAATATAATGAATAGAACAGGCATCCCAATTCAAGTAAATTATGGCATAATGGGTGGAGTGGCGGCTATTGACAGTGTACCCATAGTTTAAAAGCAGGAAGTAATTTGTGCTGCGATTTGATTCAATCAACTCACATTACAAAAAAAATACATTGCATGAGCTACATTTGTTAACATAATTTGAGTGAACATTCTACATTACCATGGAAATTATTACGTCACAATATCAGGCAGCCATTGCAAGTGTATCTACAAATTTACCAGTCAAATTACCAAGATTAGATTTTCCTAGACTGTTCTATTTCTGTGTGCTGATGCTGCTGCATTGTGGTTATTCAGCCAAATGTTTATTTTTTTAAATGGTTATGACTGTCTTCATCGGTTACACTGTTATACTGTAATTGTGGCAGTCCTACCAGGTACCCTAAAAAAATACTAATTTAGCCAGGAGAGCCAAGACAACAACCAACCATCCTTCTCTGGATGCGTGTCCAGCAATACAGACACATCTCCCCCCTTTCTCCTACCCCATACTAGTGGAGGCTGGAAGGAGGGAGAAATTTGAGAATGGCCTCCAATTGAAAGTGACATCAGCCTCCACTGCCCAATCCTCTCTCCCACTTTCCTCCTCTCTAGGCTCCCCCTCTCTGGACTCTCTCCTCAGACCAGCTCCTTGTCGGCCCTCCACAGCTGTTCTTTGACCTCTGTGGGCAGTGTCTTGAACAGGTCCTCCTCCACCACCAGGCCGCTCCTCTTCAACTGCCTGCACTCCCCCAGCTCCACGGGCAGGCACTCCAGACGGTTACCCCGCAGCTCCAGCTGGGTCAGGCCCGTCAGCTCGCCGAAGCGCGATGGTAGAATATGCAGGCAGTTGTTGCCCAGGTTCAGGGTGCGCAGCTTCTTGCACTGGAACAGCTCTGGCGGGAGCGACTCGATCTGACAGTGACAAGGAGAGAGATCAGAGTGAGGATGAATGGTGAAATAGGAGATATGTTTATTTTGTCTGTTTTTGACTTCATAAAATATAATTTAATTGTATTTGTGCACAGGTTATGCATACTATAGTGTATGGTTTAAACAGGCATACTGTTTCTTGCTTTAGGCTGTGAAAGGTGCTTAAAGTTGAACTCCTCCCCAGTGAACAGCTATGTTCTCAAGAACAGACTTGGCAAAAGAGAGAAGAAAGGAGAGTTCAGTACATACTGTTCCGACCTTAGCTACCCAATCGAAACACAGTCACACCAGCCCATAGGACTTTAAGCCAATCAGAAACAAACCTATGCACTCTGCCCTAAAGAAGGGAGCCAATCGAGCCATAGAGGTACAGACATACAGTCAGTCTTAGAGTACCATACATATTTGTATAATTACTTATGCTCACACCAACACCTGTTATTAATAGTTCAGTCATCTGTTGAGGAAACAGCACAATGAGTGCATTTTACATAGATGCTGTTCATTTAAGCCAAAATATGATCAGAGTAAGCTGATTCACCGAACTTAAAATAGCCTTTCAAATTAAATGCTTTTCTTAGCTTCAAAACAGTGAAGAAGGCAACTGGAGCTATCCAGGCATTGTTCTTCAAGAGAAAAACAAAAACCTAGAACACTTTAGAACATTGGAGTACAGTGGTGAGCGTCGGGTCCTCGTTAGGGGCCCACCTGGGAATAACGTTTTACAAATTTCACAACTCATTTGGGTCGATAATGTACTAATGGCAAAGAGAAGACTCTGGAGAAGGGCGTAAAAACACAGAACACACCAGAGGGGTTCCTTGTAAATGGGGCTATTTTGAGCAACATACCACCCTGTTTGTGGCCTATTCTCAGTATGGAACTACGTAATATGGGTGAGTGAGTGCAGTAAAACAAAAAAAAAAACATAATAGTATTGTTTACTCAAACCATCAGATTCCTCACACAGCAGATGACCACCAGTACGCAATAGGGAAAATGTTGTATAACCTCCCAGAATTCCTTGTAAGTCCTTATTTTTCACACTAAACTTGATTCTTAAATGTATTGGATGAACGGTGGGTTCAGTTAATGAACTCTCTCAGCATTAGACAATGTCCACCAAAATCAAGCAAATTCATTGTAAGGAGACTGAAGTCAGCCTGTCTGTCAGGAATGTACAGGAAGTCACAATGGTCAGTGTCGTTGATGCAAAATGCACAAATCGGCCAATGCAAAAACACAAAATGGCCATTGCTATAGCGGAGTCACTTCACATGTACATGATTAAAATATATGAAATCCTATAATGCATTTACATATGATATTACACAAACTATATTTCACATGATACATTCCACTAAAGTGTTACACTTTCATTTACACTTACAAGAGTTAGCCTACACAAACTCTAGAAGTCAGCACTCAGACAAGAATTCACATAAGTCAAAGTTCATGTTAATGATCTCAGACTCAGTCGGGAGTTTTGTGAATTGTTTGTAAGATTGCATCTCCCGGAGGTATTCTGTACAGGACACACTAAACCTTTTCCAGCCATCTGCTTAACGAAGATGAATTGCATCTAACAGGGTGGGGAATAGTACATATAAAACCAAAAAAATACAGAATGAAAACAGTTTGCCATGAAAACCACCCCAGGGACAGGAACGCTTGAACGACAGCCAGAAGTGTGACAAACTCATTAGCATAATATAACTGCTTGTCTGTACTTTTAGAACTCTGGCACATTGTCTCAGTTAACCAACAGTGTGTGTAGTAGGTCCAGCAGTTTCCCCTATTTTAACTAATTTGAAACATTATTAGCAGGATAGGCGGTTACTTTTCAGAATATTGAACTATTCAAGTGACCAGTTTATCTCAATGGCACCGACTATGGGGCGGCAGGGTAGCCTAGTGGTTAGAGCATTGGTTAGTGGTTAGAGCATTAACCGAAAGGTTGCAAGTTCAAATCCCCGAGCTGACAAGGTACAAAATCTGTCGTTCTGCCCCTGAACAGGCAGTTAACCCACTGTTCCTAGGCCGTCATTGAAAATAAGAATTTGTTCTTAACTGACTTGCCTAGTAAAATAAAGGAAAAATAAAAAAATATGTAGACATTCCAGTCTACTACACAACTCTACAATAGTAGGTCATTAGGTCTTTATGTCTGACAAGTAGTATGGCTTGGAATATGGTTTCTTCATCCTATGTAATATATTCCCTGTGAATCTGATGTTTTTCCGGCCTTTATGGAAAATTTGCCATTAAAAAAGTCACTTAGTCAATATTTACCATACTCTGAAAGTACCATGTTTTGCCCAATGCTGTTCCTGCTACACCATTTTATCAATTTTGATGGGCTCTTGAGTTTTTAAATGCATAGACTACAAAAAATAATAATTTGCAACCTTGGGTAGAAAACCAATAGCTTTTGCTCATGATGAAAATACATTGTGTGATCACTCCCAAGTCAAGACAGTCCTCCATGAAAGCAATTCAGTTTGTCCTTCTAGCAACCTAATGCTTCAAGCCAACTCTCCTTGAACAGTTTAACAAATGGCAGCTTTATGAGATGGCTATCCCAATTTCCATATTTTGACTTTTCCTCCAAGCCCAAAACTGTGATGGAGGAATGGGCTAGTGACTAAAACTGTAGCGACAAACCTAATAAAATAATACAATTATGAACCACTGCAAGGCAGTCTGCAAGGCAGTGATTAGTGACATTTACCATTAAATACAACACCATTACAAAAAAACTGTGGCCATGTCCTCATGCTCCTAGACCGTAGTGCTGCTTTTGACACCAATCGACCATGACATTCTTTTGGAGAGATTGGAAACCCAAATTGGTCTACAAGGACAAGTTCTGGGCTGGTTTAGATCTTATCTGTCGGAAATAAATCAGTTTGTCTCTGTGGATGGTTTATCCTCTGACAAATCAACTAAGTTTCGGTCTTCCTCAAGGTTCCGTTTTAGGAACACTATTGTTTTCACTATACATTTTACCTCTTGGTGATGTCATTTGAAACAATGTTAACTTTCACTGCTATGCGGATGATACACAGCTGAACATTTCAATGAAACATGGTGATGCCCCAAAATGGCCCTCCCTGAAAGCCTGTGTTTCAGACATAAGGTTGATGGCGGCAAATGTTTTACTTTTAAAAACTCAGACAAAACAGAGATGCTCGTTCTAGGTCCCAAGAAACAAAGAGATCTTCTGTTGGATCTGACAATTAATCTTGATGGTTGTACAGTAGTCTCAAATAAAACTGAAGGACCTCCGCGTTACTCTGGACCCTGATCTCTCTTTTGACGAACATATCAAGACTGTTTCAAGGACAGCTTTTTTTCCATCTACGTGACATTGCAAAAATCAGAAACTTTGTTAAAAAATGATGCAGAAAAATGAATCCATGCTTTTGTCACTTCTAGACAACTAGAAGTGTGGGGGGGGTCAAGTGGGTCAGTCTTATGTCTGGAGTATTTCTCCCGTCTTATCCGGTGTCCTGTGTGAATTTAAGTATGCTCCCTCTAATTCTCCCTCTCTCCCCCAGAGGTCCTGAACCTTGGGACCATGCCTCAGACACCACCTGATGACTCGTTGCTGTCCCCAGTCCAGCTGGTCGTGCTGTTGCTCCAGTTTCAACTGTTCTGCCTGCGGCTATGGAGCCCTGACCTGTTCACCGGACATGCCATTTTTGACTCAACCCCTCGACCCCTGAATGCTCGGCTATGAAAAGCCAACTGACATTTACTCCTGAGGTGCTGACCTGTTGCACTCTCTACAATCACTGTGATGATGATGATGATAATAATAATTTGACCCTGCTGGTCATTATGAACGTTTGAACATCTTGGCTATGTACTGTCATAATCTCATCCCGGCACAGCCAGAGGAGGACTGGCCACCCCTCAGAGCCTGGTTCCTCTCTAGGATTCTTCCTAGGTTCCAGCCTTTCTCGGGAGTTTTTCTTAGCCACCGTGCTTGTAGATTTGCATTGCTTGCTATTTGGGGTTTTAGGCTGGGTTTCTGTATAGCACTGTGACATCGGCTGATGTAAAAAGGGATTTCTAAATACATTTGATTGATTGAATGAACACCCATAGTAGCGTACTACATACTTAAACTGCATATACTAATTTCAGGGTTTGATCTAGTGGAAATCACTCGTCTTTTCTGACTCAAGTGTTTAACAGCTGATAAATTGATGCACTGTACCAAAATGAACGAATGGCAGGAGTCAACGCAATAGTGCATTAGATGACACATTCGGAGTACTATTTTAGAAATTGGACATACTATTTTTTTAAATGGCATAATATTTAGTGGCTAGTATGGGTATTTGGACACTGCCACTGTGTGTTTGGGTCGTTTACCATTAAAGACCATTAGAGACCATAACATTGAAGTCATTAGAACTGCTGGATTTACCAGGAATGGTCTTACTAATACAGACCTTTTTTTGAAGGGGATAAACCACACACAGAAGAGCTGTTTCCTGGACACAGATTAAGGATAAGAGAAGGACAACCTGAATTGCTTTCATGGATGACTGACTGGCTTGAATTGTGACCACATAAGCAAAAGCTATTGTGGTCCATGGGTGGCTTTTCACCATGTTATTGCTATTGGTCTCACTCATTGTTAGAAAGAATTATGGTCCAAATCGGATGTTGGGTACTATATTTATTGACGATTATATAAATCCAATAAGTTAAATTAGACCATTTGGATGCAATCAATTAGCTTAATTTCACATAGATCAAATTATATTTCAACACAATGTTTCAGGAATGCCTAATCTTATCTGTTTAACTACAGACAATTTCAGCTCAATCTCAGATGGTGGGTTTCAAAATCCTCTTTCTTGTGCTTTGAGGTGGAACAACCTTAGGGCCATTAACCCCAACATAACTGTCTTCATAATGCTAATCCCTACCTTCCTGTTACCCAGTGTGACCTTTGACCCATTCACATGTGAAAGAGGAAGGAAGAAAGAAGGGTGTTAAGAAAAATGTCTAAAATGTTCCTGTGACACACAGATAAAGGCCTTAACAAGTGTTTGGTGACACTTTGACCTGACCATGAAATAGCTAGATAGAGGAAAGAAGAAAGTTCTAGGTATATAGCACAGGAGGCAGGTGGCACCTTAATTGGGGAGAAAGTGCTCGTGTTAATGGCTGAAGCGGAATACGTGAAATGGTATCAATTACATCAAACGTGGTTCCAATGTGTTTAATGCCATTCGCTCCATTTCAGCCATTATTACGAGCTGTTCTCTCCTCCGCAGCCGCCACTGGTGTTTAGCTAACATTTTCTCAGGGACACTCAAATACTAGATCTCTACTCACCCTGTTGGCCGTCACAGCAAAGTACTGCAGGTTCTGGAGGAAGCCCACATCAGCATGTATACTGGTCAGGTTGTTGTGACTCAGGTCCAGGAAGCGCAGTTTGCGGCAGTAGAAGAGCTGGCCCGGGATCTTCTCAATCTTGTTGCGGTTTAGGTAGAGCCTCTCCATGTTTGTCAAGGTGCCAATCTGGATGGGTATGTAGGCGATCTGGTTGTACCACAGCTTCAGGCTTACTAGTCGGTGCAGGTGCTGGAAGCTGATGATCTCCTCGATGGTCTTGAGATTGTTGTCCTTCAGGTCGATCTCCTGCAGGTTGTGCAGGCTGAAGATAGAGTGCGGGATTCGTTCCAGGTCACAGCGCAACAGCTCCAGCTCTGTAAGGTTCATCATCTTCTTCAGGCTGTTGAGCACCATTAGCTTGGTACCCTCGTTGTTAATGGACAGCTTTTGGAGGTGGACCCCGACATCCGTCACCACCTGAGGCAGCTTGGTCAGGTTGCTCTTCAGACGGAGCACTTTGAGCCTCTTGAGCTCCCGTAGCCCGTCGATTACAATGAAGCGGTTGTTCTCTGCGCTCAGGTTCCCTGTGAGGTGCAGCTCACTCAGGTTCTTCAGGCTGTAGATCCACAGAGGGATCTCCTTGATGTCTGTGAACTTGATGTGGAGGGACTTCAGGTTCTCCCTCAGGAAGGCCAAAGCTGGGGCCTCGATTTTGGCTGGTGTGTGGTAGAGCCACATCTCTCTCAGGCTGACCAGCTGGGCAATTATGGGGGGGATAGTGACATCAGGGATGAGCTCCAGCTTGAGCACCTCTAGTTCTAGGAGGTCAAACACGGTGTCAGGGATTCCGCTAAGCATGAACAGGTGCAGCTCCAGTTTCTCCTGGGAGTTCTTGGTGATGCGTTGCCTCAGCTTGTCCAGTGTCCACTCGTTGTTGAGGTTCAGCTGACGCAGTTTGTTCTCACTCACCTCCGATAGGAAAACGGCAAACCGTTTGGAGTAGAGCGGGTCATACTGGTCAATCATGTGCAGCATGAAGGCAAAGTCATTCTTCACATCGGGTATGTCGCTGTAATGGCTCTCCTCACGGATCGACTCAAAAGAGTAGCGCTTGAGGGAACGGCTGAGCATCCAGCAGAGGGTGTACATGCAGATGAGACCGTAAATCCCCACCAGGCTGATATAGAAACAGGCCAGGATCTTGAAGAGGGTGGCCAGGGGGTGAGCACAGTGGTACATCCTATAGCCTGTCAGCTTCTCAATGTCCACCTTGCAGATCACACTGAACTTGATGTAGTGCACATAGTAGGCCGTGTAGCAGATGATCAGGATGAACTTGACGACTTTGATGATGGTCTGGCGGATGTAGAGCCGGTAAACGATGTCCCCTTCTTCAACGTGCATCCGGAACTTCTTCACCTTCTCAAACAGAGCTTTGGCCTGCTCGCCTTCCTTCTTGTCCAGGACACCGGTGTCGGAGCGGTCCACTATGCCCTGTTCGATGCGGGACCTAGTCCTTTGGAGCATAGGAATGCTGGCCTCCACATCCTCGCTGACACAAGATGCCTTCTTGTCCACCAAACCGTTCATCTTCCCCAGGGGCTTGGGGTCGCTTTCCTCCACTACCGTCTCGGACAGAGCCCTGGTGGTCCAGGGCGAGTCAAAACACTTGAGCAGGATGGACACAAAGTGCTCTAATTTGGAGCTAGTCCGGGGGAACTTGAACCAGAAGTTACTGCAGGCCAGGAAGATGAGGGTGTGCAGTAGCACCAGGTAGGGGAAGTACTTGGCAAACCAGTGCAGCTTGTTCTCGTAGCAGACCGCGTCAATGTAGTTGTACTGGTGCCGATCCAGTTCATACTTGATGCCTTTGGGCTCAGAGGCAAATGGGTCTGGGAAGCTCACATTGAGGTACTCACAGGACTTGTTGACCACCCACTTGCAGGGCAGGCAAATCATCTTGTCCTGGGTGACCTGCAGCGTGCCCCCGAACACGGCGATCATGAGCATGACGATGGAGATGTAGTCTGTGAAGACGTCCCACCATGGCTTCAGGATGCGGTACGCCGGCTGGGTGTCAACAAAGTACCGGAGCTCTGTGATGGGGATCATGATGGTTTACCTATGGAGAGGGAAAGAAGAGAGACTAAATGTAATACAAGACATTCACATTGCCACAAGTATATTTCAAAGTTCCATAGAGCAAAATATTTACAGGTTATCTTGAACTACAAACATAGCTCATCGAACCACAGACACTGCTCATCAGATACTCGTGGGGAGACACGTCATGTCAGCGTGCGTTCAAAGAACTTATAAGCTTTCTTCAACCAGTGCAGACAGCTAAACAAACCCGACTGCCTGTGTGTGGTTACTTTATTCCAGTTCCAGTGAACTAAACCACAGACCTCCTATGTATATTAAATGTGACTTCCTTTACAATGCTGTGAGTCAGCTAATGTCAGCACCCAGAACCAAATCAGTTACCTGTGCCTCAAACACAGACCATTCTTTACATTAATCTAATACAACTCCACAATTGCTTCAATTATTGTATATTCTCATCTGTAACCCAACATCTTATTTATATCAGAATGCAAAACCCTAGGAAGCTTATTATGGGAAATATGATCAGAACACTGTACCCATTCCCAGATGACTAGGGGCATTATGTCTGTGGGTTGCCAGGTTGGTGCAGGGAAAGCAGTTATTATGTTTCCCAGCTATGGAGAGTCTGCTACTCGTCAGGAACAACCCAGACATCCTGTGAGCAGACAGAACACCATGTGGCTCAGAAAATGCAGAGCAAGCTGGATACAGAGGGGCACAGAACCTGACACAGCATGCATTAACACACTAAAGTTAGTAACATCTCTGAATCAATGTTCTGTGAAGACACCTCACAACAAGAGGAGGAGGAGCTAGCAAGCGCTAGCTAACGCACACAGATTAGCATCACTGTAGTGCTATTCACTCAACTCAACGACTTGATTAGTCTAGTGTTAGCTAGCTACATAGCTGTCTTTGTTTCCAAGATAATTGTGTAGTTTAGTGTGTGTAGCCTTGGAGTGATTATCTTAATTCACTGAGGTTCGCTAGCCAGCTAATTGTCGTCCTTAACGTAGGAGACTCTGCTAGCTAGCCAACAGCTAACAGCTAGCCAACGTCTACTGTTTCGAATTCAATCACCGGTCAGGTAGTGTCACATTTTCATTTCATTTCATTACAGTACAACGGTTTGATTTGTTTGATCGTAGCTAGCTACATAGCCGTCTTTGTTTCAAAGATAATTGTGTAGTCTAGAGCGATTTCCTAGGTTAGCTAGCCAGCTATTGTCGTTCTTTTAACGCAACGTAACGTAAACAACACTGCTAGCTAGCCAGCTAGCCCCGTATAGTAGCACTGTAGAAACTATTACACTCAACGGAACGACTTGATTAGCGTAGTGTCAACAACGCAGCCACTGCCAGCTAGCCTACTTTAGCAGTACTGTATCATTTTAATCATTTTAGTCAATAAGATTCTTGCTACGTAAGCTTAACTTTCTGAACATTCGTGACGTGTAGTCCACTTGTCATTCAATCTCCTTGCATTAGCGTAGCCTTTTCTGTAGCCTGTCAACTATGTGTCTGTCTATCCCTGTTCTCTCCTCTCTGCACAGACCATACAAACGCTCCACACCGCGTGGCCGCGACCACCCTAATCTGGTGGTCCCAGCGCGTACGACCCACGTGGAGTTCCAGGTCTCCGGTAGCCTCTGGAACTGCCGATCTGCGGCCAACAAGGCAGAGTTCATCTCAGCCTATGCCTCCTCCAGTCCCTTGACTTCTTGGCACTGACGGAAACATGGATCACCACAGATAACACTGCTACTCCTACTGCTCTCTCCTCGTCCGCCCACGTGTTCTCGCACACCCGAGAGCTTCTGGTCAGCGGGGTGGTGGCACCGGGATCCTCATCTCTCCCAAGTGGTCTTTCTCTCTTTCTCCCCTTACCCATCTGTCTATCGCCTCCTTTGAATTCCATGCTGTCACAGTTACCAGCCCTTTCAAGCTTAACATCCTTATCATTTATCGCCCTCCAGGTTCCCTCGGAGAGTTCATCAATGAGCTTGATGCCTTGATAAGCTCCTTTCCTGAGGACGGCTCACCTCTCACAGTTCTGGGCGACTTTAACCTCCCCACGTCTACCTTTGACTCATTCCTCTCTGCCTCCTTCTTTCCACTCCTCTCCTCTTTTGACCTCACCCTCTCACCTTCCCCCCTACTCACAAGGCAGGCAATACGCTTGACCTCATCTTTACTAGATGCTGTTCTTCCACTAACCTCATTGCAACTCCCCTCCAAGTCTCCGACCACTACCTTGTATCCTTTTCCCTCTCGCTCTCATCCAACACTTCCCACACTGCCCCTACTCGGATGGTATCGCGCCGTCCCAACCTTCGCTCTCTCTCCCCCGCTACTCTCTCCTCTTCCATCCTATCATCTCTTCCCTCTGCTCAAACTTTCTCCAACCTATCTCCTGATTCTGCCTCCTCAACCCTCCTCTCCTCCCTTACTGCATCCTTTGACTCCCTATGTCCCCTATCCTCCAGGCCGGCTCGGTCCTCCCCTCCCGCTCCGTGGCTCGACGACTCCTTGCGAGCTCACAGAACAGGGCTCCGGGCAGCCGAGCGGAAATGGAGGAAAACTCGCCTCCCTGCGGACCTGGCATCCTTTCACTCCCTCCTCTCTACATTTTCCTCCTCTGTCTCTGCTGCTAAAGCCACTTTCTACCATTCTAAATTCCAAGCATCTGCCTCTAACCCTAGGAAGCTCTTTGCCACCTTCTCCTCCCTCCTGAATCCTCCCCCCCCCCCTCCTCCCTCTCTGCAGATGACTTCGTCAACCATTTTGAAAAGAAGGTCGACGACATCCGATCCTCGTTTGCTAAGTCAAACGACACCGCTGGTTCTGCTCACACTGCCCTACCCTATGCTCTGACCTCTTTCTCCCCTCTCTCTCCAGATGAAATCTCGCGTCTTGTGACGGCCGGCCGCCCAACAACCTGCCCGCTTGACCCTATCCCCTCCTCTCTTCTCCAGACCATTTCCGGAGACCTTCTCCCTTACCTCACCTCGCTCATCAACTCATCCCTGACCGCTGGCTACGTCCCTCCCGTCTTCAAGAGAGCGAGAGTTGCACCCCTTCTGAAAAAACCTACACTCGATCCCTCCGATGTCAACAACTACAGACCAGTATCCCTTCTCTCTTTTCTCTCCAAAACTCTTGAGCGTGCCGTCCTTGGCCAGCTCTACCGCTATCTCTCTCAGAATGACCTTCATGATCCAAATCAGTCAGGTTTCAAGACTAGTCATTCAACTGAGACTGCTCTTCTCTGTATCGCGGAGGCGCTCCGCACTGCTAAAGCTAACTCTCTCTCCTCTGCTCTCATCCTTCTAGACCTATCGGCTGCCTTCGATACTGTGAACCATCAGATCCTCCTCTCCACCCTCTCCGAGTTGGGCATCTCCGGCGCGGCCCACGCTTGGATTGCGTCCTACCTGACAGGTCGCTCCTACCAGGTGGCGTGGCGAGAATCTGTCTCCTCACCACGCGCTCTCACCACTGGTGTCCCCCAGGGCTCTGTTCTAGGCCCTCTCTTATTCTCGCTATACACCAAGTCACTTGGCTCTGTCATAACCTCACATGGTCTCTCCTATCATTGCTATGCAGACGACACACAATTAATCTTCTCCTTTCCCCCTTCTGATGACCAGGTGGCGAATCGCATCTCTGCATGTCTGGCAGACATATCAGTGTGGATGACGGATCACCACCTCAAGCTGAACCTCAGCAAGACGGAGCTCCTCTTCCTCCCGGGGAAGGACTGCCCGTTCCATGATCTCGCCATCACGGTTGACAACTCCATTGTGTCCTCCTCCCAGAGCGCTAAGAACCTTGGCGTGATCCTGGACAACACCCTGACGTTCTCAACTAACATCAAGGCGGTGTCCCGTTCCTGTAGGTTCATGCTCTACAACATCCGCAGAGTACGACCCTGTCTCACACAGGAAGCGGCGCAGGTCCTAATCCAGGCACTTGTCATCTCCCGTCTTGATTACTGCAACTCGCTGTTGGCTGGGCTCCCTGCCTGTGCCATTAAACCCCTACAACTCATCCAGAACGCCGCAGCCCGTCTGGTGTTCAACCTTCCCAAGTTCTCTCCACGTCACCCCGCTCCTCCGCTCTCTCCACTGGCTTCCAGTTGAAGCTCGCATCCGCTACAAGACCATGGTGCTTGCCTACGGAGCTGTGAGGGGAACGGCACCTCAGTACCTCCAGGCTCTGATCAGGCCCTACACCCAAACAAGGGCACTGCGTTCATCCACCTCTGGCCTGCTCGCCTCCCTACCACTGAGGAAGTACAGTTCCCGCTCAGCCCAGTCAAAACTGTTCGCTGCTCTGGCCCCCAATGGTGGAACAAACTCCCTCACGACGCCAGGACAGCGGAGTCAATCACCACCTTCCGGAGACACCTGAAACCCCACCTCTTCAAGGAATACCTAGGATAGGGTAAGTAAGGGTAAGTAATCCTTCTCACCCCCAAAAAAAAAAAGATTTAGATGCAAGTGGCTGTTCCACTGGATGTCATAAGGTGTATGCACCAATTTGTAAGTCGCTCTGGATAAGAGCGTCTGCTAAATGACTTAAATGTAAATGTAAATGTAAACAATGTGAAATCAAAGTAATAAAAAAGGACAACCCATCATGTAGGAGGACTTGACATTGTAAGGAAGGAGAGTTCTTGAACTTTGACATTTAAAAGTCCATTATGAAAACAGTGACTCGCTGCAAGAGTGAACAGGTTTCTTCTTGTTTACATTCAATGTGTGAGGTTTAATTATGGTATTCAATGGGGCAAAAGCTAAATGTCACAGATTATAATAAAACCAAAGAGGAATCCATGATCATGGCTGCAAAGTTGTTTTGCCAAAAAAGGCATGGTGTTTAACCTGTTATGTCTAGCTCAGCATTAGTCTATCACCACCAGTGATCTCTGAGAAACAGGAAAACAACCCATGTATTAGGACATTATTGGGGCCAGGAGTTTTTTCTGATCAAGTGATTTGACCAGGAAAAACTCTTGGCTGTAGTTAGTAATAGGCTAAGGACTTGCATTTTTTTCTGGTCAGAAAAACTTTCAGGCCTGAGAATTTACTATTACTTGCCAATTCCACGGTAACAGATTTACGTCGAGACCATTGATTTAAAAAGTTTAACCAATTCTGCGACTGTGGAATTGCCCTACTACTACGGTGTATGGGGAAAACCACCCATTTAATAGGACATTCCTTGGGAGATGAACCAGTCAAGTACACAAAGTCCTCTGCATTTGTACCGTTTCAGTGTTTCCCCTAGTATTTTTTTAAGCAGCATTAGGGGCGTGGCCAATGGCACAGTTTTAGGGGCCTGCCTCTCGGCCGCAGAGATGACATTTTGGTGTTTTAAAGCAAATTTCCTGCAATTACACACATTTTGCCAAGGCTTATGCCCAGTGTTCAACGCTCCCTCTAAGCTGTACGTGGGCGTGCATCTCCCCTGGGACTGCCGCACAGAAGAAATATCAGCCCGTGCAGAAAAGCACAAGATTGAACTTCACTCAACTTTAGAGTTTTCCCCGTTAGTTTTAACTATCAACGTTTCTTTACTGAGGGAATTGTGATAGAATCAACGCAATATTTAACCCCTTCCAAGGCAACATACCAAAACAAAAAATAACTATGCAAGAGATTTTGTGGTAGGCAGAACACATCGGGGTAGGATTCTATTGCATTGACAGGCACGACTCAGGCCTGTACTCTACACAGACTGGTGCACCATAACCAAATCAGAGCTGCATTAGGACTACAGTGCATTCGGAAAGTGTTCAGACCCCTTGACTTTTTCCATATTTTGATACGCTACAGCCTTATTCTAAAATGTATTAAATAGTCCCCCCAAAAAAAAAAAAAAATCTATACACAATACCCAATAATGACAAAGGAAAAACAAGTTCAGAAATGTAAAAAATGTAAAAAATTGAAATATTACATTCACGTAAGTATTCAGACCATTTACTCGGTACATTGTTGAAGAACCTTTGGCAGCGATTACAGCTTCAAGTTTTCTAGGGTATGACGCTACAAGCTTGGCACAATTTTCAGGTCTCTCCAGAGATGTTCGAACGGGTCCAAGTCCAGGCTCTGGCTGGGCTACTCAAGGACATTGAGACGTGTCCCAAAGCCACTCCTGCATTGTCTTGGCTGTGTGCTTAGGGTCATTGTCCTGTTGGAAGGTGAACCTTAGCCCCAGTCTGAGGTAGGTTTTCAAGGATCTCTGTACTTTGTTTCATTCATCTTTCCCTCGATCCTGAGTCTCCCAGTCCCTATCGCTGAAAAACATCCCCACAGCATGATGCTGTCAACACTATGCTTCACTGTAAGGATTGTGTCAAGTTGTTTCTCATGGTCGGAGTGCGCTTTAGGTGCTTTTTGATCAACTCCATGCGGGTTGTCATGTGCCTTTTACTGAGAAGTGGCTTACGTCTGGCCACTCTGCCATAAAACGGCCTGATCGGTGGTGTGCTGCAGAGATTGGAGAACCAGAAGGACAACCATCTCCACAGAGGAAGTAGGGAGCTCTGTCAGAGTGACCATCGGTTTCTTGGTCACCTTCCTGAACTAGGCCCTTCTCCCCCGATTGCTCAGTTTGGCCGGGCGGCCAGCTCTAGGAAGAGTCTTGGTGGTTCCAAACTTCTTCAATTGAAGAATAATGGAGGCCACTGTGTTCTTGGGGACCTTCAATGCTGCAGAAATGTTTTGGTACCCTTCCCCAGATCTGTGCCTTAACACAATCCTGTCTCGGAGCTCTACAGATAATTCCTTCATCCTCATAGGTTGGTTTTTGCTCTGACATGCGCTGTCAACTGTGGGACCTTATATAGACAGGTGTGTGCCTTTCCAAATCATGTCCAAGCAATTGAATTTACCACAGGTGGACTCCAAACAAGTTGTAGAATCATCAAGGATGATCAATGGAAACAGGATGAACCTGAGCTCAATTTCAAGTCTCATAGCAAAGGATCTGAATCTGAAAAGGTCTTATTTATTACATTTGCAAAAAAAATCTAAAAATACTGTTTTCACTTTGTCATTATGGGGTATTGTGTGTAGATTGAGAAAAAATAAAACAATTTAATCAATTTTAGAATAAGCTTGTAATGTTAAAAAAATGTGGAAAAAGTCAAGGGGTCTGAATACTTTCTGAATGCACTGTATATGCAAATTGACCACTGCCATATGGATGTGCCATTCACTTTGAACTAGACTGCTTTTACAGCATGACTGGTCGTGAGTCAATGTGCTTGTTTTGAGATCAAACTGAGAACTACATGTAGCGACGTGTGCACATGTGTAATTCTGTTCATATCCTTTGCAAGTTAGTGAGTTATTAGCCCAACTTTAGATTATTTGTAGTCAGCAACGGGGGAGTAATTGCTTCCTACAAGAGCACAAAACATGTATATTTCTAGACATCTTTAAAAAGCAAGTCAGGTAAAATAGCTTTTTTTTGTCTTAAAGGGGCAGTATTTTGAGCCAGGCTTGAATAAGCCTCGGGGCGGCAGGGTAGCCTAGTGGTTAGAGTGTTGGACTAGTAACCGGAAGGTTGCAAGTTCAAACCCCCGAGCTGACAAGGTACAAATCTGTCGTTCTGCCCCTGAACAGACAGTTAACCCACTGTTCCTAGGCCGTCATTGAAAATAAGAATTTGTTCTTAACTGACTTGCCTGGTTAAATAAAGGTAAAATAAAATAAAAAATAAATAAGCCAAGTAACCAGTTGGCAGAGGGTAGAATAATTGGTTTGATTCTCTGGTAATAATGACGCATTTTATTTTGTAAAGTGGTTTCTTGCGTCAAACATCTATTTCAGTCACTTCCTTGTCTGAAGGCCAAGTGGATAAACAGGTTAATGTCAAGCCCTGCATGTTTTTTTTAGTTAAGACTCATGGAGTGTAGGCCTACATTGAACACCACACATTGGCCGCTACTGTAGGCTGACCCATACAACACCTATTTCAATGTTAAAATGGGATGCATTTTCTCCATAGTTTTAAAATGTATTTTTCTCCTCAATTTCGTGGTATCCAATTGGTAGTCACAGTCTTGTTCTGTCGCTGCAACTCCCGTAAGGACTCAGGAGAGGCAAAGATCCAGAGCTGTGAAACACAACCCAAACAACCCAAACAAGCCGCACTGCTTCTTGATACAATGCCCGCTTAACCCGGAAGCCAGCCGCACCAATGTGTCGGAGGAAACACTGTGCACCTGCCCACCACAGGAGTCGGAGTCGCTAGTGCGTGATGGGACAAGAACATCCCTGCCGACCAAACCCTCCCCGAACGACGCTGGGCCAATCTCCCAGTCACGGACAGCTGCAACAGAGCCTGAACTCGAACCAGGATCTCTAGAGGCACAGCGCTGCAGTGCCTTAGACCACAGCGCCACTCAGGAGTTCTCCATCGTTTTTGATGGTAGGCCACGCTGGCAGGCCTACATTATGATCAAATAACCACGGTAGCTTACTTGACCACTTAAAACTAACTTAAAGCGGATACAGCCTCAGTGTTCACAGTAAACATGCGCCGGAAGTTGCACAGAAATTTCAAGTTTGCACTCAGCAGACCTGAAATTTGCTCAGTGACTGAAAAAGAAATGGAGGGAATAAATCTTGTTAAGCTTTGTTCTTATGCCATCTAATGGCACCGGAGGAGATGGATGTTGTTTTACGAGCTCATAACCAATTGTGCTATTGTGTTTTTTCACGTTATTTGTAACTTGTTTTGTACATGTTTCTGGATATCAGAACAACGACTAGTCTCCTCATACTGGACAAAGATTTTTTCCTTTAACGAGTCGGACATGAAGTATTTACACACTTGACAAGGTCAAGCGAAGAGAAGGATATATAGGGGACCTAAGTCAGGATGCCTTGTAAGAATCCGACTGCGAGTGGGTAACCCGTCTCTACCTTCCGTACTATTAGCCAACGTGCAATCATTGGCTAATAAACTAGATGAGCGCCGATCAAGACTATCCTACCAAAGGGACATAAAAACGGTAATATCTTATGTTTCACAGAATCGTTGCTGAACGACGACATGGATAACATACAGCTGGCTAGGTTCTGTGCATCGGCAAGATAAAACAGCGGCTTCCGATAAGACAAGTGGCAGCGGTCTGTGTCTTCATTAATAACAGCTGGTGCACGAAATCTAATATTAAGGAAGTCTCAAGGTTTTGCACGCCTGAGGTAGAGTATAAGCTGTAGACCACACTATTCACCAAGAGAGTTTATCTATATTTTTACAAGCTGTCTAGGAGGTGGACCGATTATGATTTTTCAACACCGATACCGATTACTGGAGGACCAAAAAAAAAACGATACTGATTAATCGATCGGCAGATTAAAAATCTGTATTGTTTTTTTTTTTTGGTCCTCCAATAAAAAAAAAAATCGGTAACGGCGTTGAAAAAACATATTTGGTTATTACAAATATATATTTGTAATAATGACAATTACAAAAATACTGAATGAAAAATTAACACTTATTTTAACTTAATATAATACATAAATAAAATAAATTTAGCCTCAAATAAATAATGAAACGTTCAATTTGGTTTAAATAATGAAAAACAGTCTTGGAGAAGAAACTAAAAATGAAATATGTGCCATGTTAAAAAGCCAACATCTAAGTTCCTTGCTCAGAACATATGAAATCTGGTGGTTCAATATTCCCAGTTAAGAAATTTTAGGTTGTAGTTATTACAGGAATTATGACACGTTGACCATTTCTCACAATACCATTTGTATTTCATATACCTTTGCCCATTGGATGTTCTAATAGGCACTTTAGTATTGCCAGCCTAATTTCAGGAGTTGATAAGCTTGAAGTCATAAACAGCGCTGCGATTCAATCATTGCTAAGTGCTGCTGGCAGATGCAGTAAAGTTTGAAGGAATGCTTACGAGCCTGCTGCTGCCTACCACCGCTCAGTCAGACTGCTCTATCAGATAATAGACTTTATTATAATAAACACAGAAACACAGAGCCTTTGGTAATTAATATGGTCGAATCTGGAAACTATCATTTCGAAAACAAAACGTTTATTCTTTCAGTGAAATACGTAACCATTCCGTATTTTATCGAACGGGTGGCAACCCTAAGTCTAAATATTGCTGTTACATTGCACAACCTTCAATGTTATATCATAATTACGTAAAAGTCTGGCAAATTAGTTCGCAATGAGCCAGGCGGCCGAAACTGTTGCATATACCCTGACTCTGCGTGCAATGAACGCAAGACAAGTGACACAATTTCCATAGTTAATATTGCCTGCTAACATTAATTTATTTTAACTAAATATGAAGGTTTAAAAAAAATAAAGATACTTCTGTGTATTGATTTTAAGAAGGGCATTGATGTTTAAGATTAGGTACGTTGGTGCTTTTTCCGCAAATGTGCTTTTGTTAAATCATCCCCCGTTTGGCGAAGTAGGCTGCGATTCGATGATAAATTAACAGGCACCGACCATATTGATTATATGCAACGCAGGACACGCTACTTAACCTAGTAATATCATCAACCATGTGTAGTTAACGAGTGATTATGTGAAGGTTTATCTTATAAAAAACAGTTTATAGCTAGCAACTTACCTTGGCTCCTTGCTGCACTCGCGTAACAGGTGGTCAGCCTGCCACGCAGTTCTCGTGGAATGCAATGTAATCAGCCATAATCGGTGTCCAAAAATGCAGATTACAGACTTATGAAACCTTGAATTCGGCCCCAATTTAAAAAATAATAATAATAAATAAAAATCAGTCAACCTCTACTATTTACCACCACAACCCGATGCTAGCACTAAGACTGCACTCAACAAGATGTACAGTACCAGTCAAAAGTTGACACACCTACTCATTAAAAAAAAATATATATATATATATTTGTTATACAAAAATACACTGCTCAAAAAAAGAATGGGAACACTAAAATAACACATCCTAGATCTGAATGAATAAAATACTTTTTTCTTTACATAGTTGAATGTGCTGACAACAAAATCACACAAAAATTATCAATGGAAAATCAAATTTCTCAATCCATGGAGGTCTGGATTTGGAGTCACACTCAAAATTAAAGTGGAAAACCACACTACAGGCTGATACAACTTTGATGTAATGTCCTTAAAACAAGTCAAAATGAGGCTCAGTAGTGTGTGTGGCCTCCACGTGCCTGTATGACCTCCCTACAACCACTGGGCATGCTCCTGATGAGGTGGTGGATGGTCTCCTGAGGGATCTCCTCTCAGACCTGGACTAAAGTATCCGCCAACTCCTGGACAGTCTGTGGTGCAACGTGGCGTTGGTGGATGGAGCGAGACATGATGTCCCAGATGTGCTCAATTGGATTCAAGTCTGGGGAACGGACGGGCCAGTCCTAGCATCAATGCCTTCCTCTTGCAGGAACTGCTGACACACTCCAGCCACATGAGGTCAAGCATTGTCTTGCATTAGGAGGAACCCAGGGCTAACCGCACCAGTATATGGTCTCACAAGGGGTCTGTGGATCTCATCTCGGTACCTAATGGCAGTCAGGCTACCTCTGGCGAGCACATGGAGGGCTGTGCGGCCCCCGAAAGAAATGCCACCCCACACCATGACTGACCCACCGCCAAACCAGTCATGCTGGAGGATGTTGCAGGCAGCAGAAAGTTCTCCACGGCGTCTCCAGACTCTGTCACATGTGCTCAGTGTGAACCTGCTTTCATCTGTGAAGAGCACAGGGCGCCAGTGGCGAATTTGCCAATCTTGGTGTTCTCTGGCAAATCCCAACACCGTGCAGGACGTTTGGCCTGTAAGCACAACCCCCACTTGTGGACATCGGGCCCTCATACTACCACCCTCATGGAGTCTGTTTCTGACCGTTTGAGCAGACACATGCACATTTGTGGCCTGCTGGAGGTAATTTTGCAGGGCACTGGCAGTGCTCGTCCTGCTCCTCCTTGCACAAAGGCGGAGGTAGCAGTCCTGTTGCCCTCCTACGGCCTCCTCCACGTCTCCTGATGTACTGGCCTGTTGCTGGTAGCGCCTCCATGCTCTGGACACTACGCTGACAGACACAGCAAACCTTCTTGCCACAGCTCGCATTGATGTTGACGCTACAAGACCATGGTGCTTGCCTACGGAGCTGTGAGGGGAACGGCACCTCAGTACCTCCAGGCTCTGATCAGGCCCTACACCCAAACAAGGGCACTGCGTTCATCCACCTCTGGCCTGCTCGCCTCCCTACCAATGAGGAAGTACAGTTCCCGCTCAGCCCAGTCAAAACTGTTCGCTGCTCTGGCTCCCCAATGGTGGAACAAACTCCCTCACGACGCCAGGACAGCGGAGTCAATCACCACCTTCCGGAGACACCTGAAACCCCACCTCTTTAAGGAATACCTAGGATAGGATAAATTAATCCTTCTCACCCCCCTTAAAAGATTTAGATGCACTATTGTAAAGTGGCTGTTCCACTGGATGTCATAAGGTGAATGCACCAATTTGTAAGTCGCTCTGGATAAGAGCGTCTGCTAAATGACTTAAATGTAATGTAAATGATGTGCCATCCTGGATGAGCTGCACTACCTGAGCCACTTGTGTGGGTTGTAGACTCCCTCCGTCTCATGCTACCGCTAGAGTGAAAGCACCGCCAGTATTCAAAAGTGACTAAAACATGAGCCAGTAAGCATAGGAACTGAGAAGTGGTCTGTAGTCCCCACCTGCAGAACCACTCCTTTATTGGGGGTGTCTTGCTAATTGCCTATAATTTCCACCTGTTGTCTATTCCATTTGCACAACAGCATGTTTAATGTATTGTCAATCAGTGTTGCTTCCTAAGTGGAGAGTTTGATTTCACAGAAGTGTGATTGACTTGAAATTACATTGTGTTGTTTAAGTGTTCCCTTTAATTTTTTTGAGCAGTGTATATTTTATATTTGAAATTCTTCACAGTAGCCACCCTTTGCATTCTCTCAACCAGCTTCATGAGCTTCATGCTCAAGTGCTGAGTACTTGTTGGAATGCTGTGGTAGCCACGCTGGTTTAGCAAGCCTTGAACACTAAATAATAATCAGACAGTGTCACCAGCAAAGCAACCCCACACCTCCTCCATGCTTCACGGTGGGAACCACACATGGAGATCATCCGTTTACCTACTCTGCGTCTCAAAGACCCAAAATCTCACATTTGGACTCAGAACAAAGGATAAATTTCCACCGGTTTAATGTCTGTTGCTCATGTTTCTTGGCCCAAGCAAGTCTTATTATTATTGGTGTCCTTTAGTACTGGTTTCTTTGCAGCAATTCAACCATGAAGGACTGATTCACGCAGTCTCTTCTGAACAGTTGATGTTGAGATGTGTCTGATATTTGAACTCTGTGAAGCATTTATTTGGACTGCAACTTCTGAGGTTGGTAGCTCTAATGAACTTATCCTCTGCAACAGAGGTAACACTAGGTCTTCCTTTCCTGTGGCAGTTCTCATGAGAGACAGTTTCATCATAGCGATTGAAGGTTTTTGCAACTACACTTAAAGAAGCTTTCGAAAGTTCTTAATTTTCCAGATTGACTGACCTTCATGTATTAAAGTAATGATGGACTGTTGCTTCTCTGTTTATTTGAGCTGTTCTTGCCATAATATGGACTTGGTCTTTTACCAAATAAGGCTATCTTCTGTATACCCCCCTACCTTGTCACAACACAACTGATTGGCTCAAATACATTAAGGAAAGAAATTCTACAAATTAACTTTGAACAAGGCACACCTGTTAATTGAAATGCATTCCAGGTGACTACCTCATGAAGCTGGCTGAGAGAATGCAAAGAGTGTGCAAAGCTGTCATCAAGGCAAAGGGTGGCTACTTTGAAGAATTCAAAATATATTTTATATTAGACATTGTTTAACACTTTTTTGGTTACTATGTGATTCCATGTGTTATTTCATAGTTTTCACTATTATTCTACATTTTAGAAAATAGTAACGATTTAGCAGTGGCGGCAGGGTAGCCTAGTGGTTAGAGCGTTGGACTAGTAACCGGAAGGTTGAAAGTTCAAACCCCCGAGCTGACAAGGTACAAAACTGTCGTTCTGCCCCTGAACAGGCAGTTAACCCACTGTTCCTAGGCCGTCATTGAAAATATGAATTTGTTCTTAACTGACTTGTTCTTAAAATAAATAAAAAAATTAATGCATATAGGGGAAACACTGCTGTTTAAACCAGACACGCTACTTCATGAAAATATCCCAAAACTGAATATACTGAAGCTTAGAGTGCCCACCCTCAGCAGATCCCGTGATACTGCTGATTAGATAACCCTCGCAATAAGACATTTCCTGTTTCCTCTTTGTATGCTTGAGGTCAGATGTGTGGGTGGTGTAGATATTAGTTTATAACTTCTTCAGTTCTGTCTCTCCCACTCTTCATCTGCCCCTCCCCATGCAATGTGGTTGATGGACGCTAACAGAGGCTCATCCAGTCCAAATCAGTATGCCAGGCAGGAGCCTGAGCCATGTAGCCATCTTAAGTCTGCCTCTCTCTCTCTTTGGATCACTGCCCGCTCATGCAGCAACTGCCAGTTTGTCAGAAGTAAATCTAGTTAAAACACTGAGACCGAACAAAAACTAGTCTGTTTCACTCTATTCTTATTTTTAAAAATCTCAGAATCAAGTTGCCTAGAAAGTGATGTTTTAGTTCTCATATTTCCAGTCATAGACTTCTACGTTTGCGTCAGAGCGCATAAATTACTGATACTGTGTGCGAGCCCGGGTGACTCAAACACCCCGTCACACAGCCTTTCAGTTCACGTACAGTAGCTTCACAGTGAGCACTATCAGACAGATCAGACACTTTAAAGGTACGTCACTCAGATCATTATATAGCAGCTTGATAAATCATTTCTGTTTGCCCGTGTGGGTCAGAGTAAACTAGATGTGTCCTGTCTGTCCAGGTTCAGACAGTATAAAAGATATGGAAATCTGTCCAACAACAGTACACCCAATATCCCTCCTCTCTGTCCATCTGTCTGGTCCCCTGGCACACCTACTTAATTAAACTCCAAGAATGTCTACTGTAACTGCATTTCAAAGTTTCCCTGGCGGTTGCCTGACATGGAATTGGGTTAGTATTCAAGTTTAGGAAGGTACTGTAGAATCTTAAAATCGGTCGACCTCTAGTTTTCAACACCGATACCGATAATTGGAGGACCAAAAAAAGCCGATACCGATTAATCTGCCAATTTTTTACATTTGTATTTGTAATAATGACAGGTACAACAATACTGAATTAACACTTATTTTAACTTAATATATCAATAAAATCAATTTAGCCTCAAATAGATAATGAAACATGTAAAAAGTAAAAGTGCAATATGTGCTATGTAAGAAAGCTAACGTTTCAGTTCCTTGCTCAGAACATGAGAACATATGAAAGCTGGTGGTTCCTTTTAACATGAGTCTTCAATATTCCCAGGTAAGAAGTTTTAGGTTGTAGTTATTATAGGAATTATAGGACTATTTCTCTCTATACCACTTGTATTTCATTAACCTTTGACTATTGGATGTTCTTATAGGCACTTTAGTATTGCCAGTGTAACAGTATAGCTTCCGTCCCTCTCCTCGCTCCTACCTGGGCTCGAACCAGGAACACAACGACAACAGCCACCCTCGAAGCAGCGTTACCCATGCAGAGCAAGGGGAACAACTACTAGAAGGCTCAGAGCGAGTGACGTTTGAAACGCTATTAGTGCGCACCCCGCTAACTAGCTTGCCATTTCACATCGGTTACACCAGCCTAATCTCGGGAGTTGATAGGCTTGAAGTCATAAACAGCTGCTGGCACTAGGATAGCCTAGTGGTTACAGTGTTGGACTAGCAGATGAAAGGTTGCAAGTTCAAATCCCCGCACTGACAAGGTACAAATCTATCGTTCTGCCCCTGAACAAGGCAGTTAACCCACTGTTCCTAGGCCGTCATTGAAAATAAGAATTTGTTCTTAACTGACTTGCCTAGTTAAATAAAGGTAAAATAAAATTCTACAGGATTAGCATTTAAAAAGTGACTGGTGGTCGGAAAAGCAAGTAATAAAGTGGCTGTAGATGATTTTGAAAAAATGTTAAATTAATAAAACAGGTATGGTACGAGTTTGTTGAGTAGTTCGCTGAAATTCACTATGATTTAGTTTATTTTCCACTATGATGGTGAACTTTCTGTACTGCTAACATTTACTTCGTTTTTAAGTCCGGCACTGGTCAAATTAATTGTTTATTTTCGAACACTAATTATTTTGTTATCTTCAACCTAGGGCAACATCAGGAAGTACCATTGACCACCCTAGCATGGTGGTGGAACATTTTGTTTTAATAAAGACAGTACACATTTTTCAGATTTTTTTTCCCAACCGAATGGCCATTAAATCGAGGTAAGGAAAGAAACCGACGCCTTTGCAGCCTGAATGGAGGATCTTTTATGTATGAACCGGTCACCAGGGTACACGAGTGTATTACCGGCTGTGCAGCAAATGACAAACGAAGTAAGGAATAACAGCAGCAGGGCTAAACTCTGGTAGGAAAATGCTCATTTGTTTAATGCAGATTTTAGAATATTCACATGAATACTAGCAAGTTTCTCACCCAGTGGCATATAGGCTATTTAGGTGAACGCTGATGCCACCCCATGATAAGCAGTACCAACTTTGTCAAATATTGTCCATTCCTGCATGCGTCTCCAGGATGCTGTTGGAGAGAAGCACCACTGTGCTGTGCTCCACCAATGTTTAAAAAAATATCAAACATAAATCATGTAGCCAATAGCCCAGGGGTTCTCAATGTGGGGTCCGAGGACAAGGTACTGCAGGGGGTCTGCGGACAGATTTCAAAATATATCTCAAAATAAAAAATAAATTGCAAATGAAGGTTACTAACAGATTCAGGCCAAGGGATCCATGGAATAATACAATATTATTCATCTACAATTTATGTTCTTAACCATGGGAATCATGGGCCTGTGAGGCTCACAGGGATATTGGAATCCACAGTACTCCCCCAGTTATACATTTTAACACAATACTTTCTGTATTCCCAAAAGTATTTATTTTATATATACATAATACACTGTAATTTAAGGTAACTGTCCAGTGAAAATCTCACTTAAAAGTTAATGTTCTATTAACTCAAACAATGTTGTTGACTCATCCTATACTTAGTGGTCAAATCATAAATTGGAGAATTATTATTTTTACATCTCTAACTTATCTCAAACATACTTTTTCAAAAATGCTTTCCATTTCCTAATTGAGGAGGATGCTGGCCAATCAGCAGTCTACCTGCATTAATATTTTGAATGACTGATATATGCTCACACCATTATGTTGATGGGGTACACCCACACCATTCCAAAACAGAAAATATAATTTTTGTATCATACTTATTTGCATTTTTTTGTGCGGAATACCATTTCCCTCATATTATAACTAATTATAGGTCATATTTCATGGAACACTGGACAGTTACTTTAGGCTTTGAAACGGCAAAATGCTCTCTGCTTCGTGGCAAAATGTGTAGAATTGCAGGACATTTGCTTGAAAACCAACATTTTCTCTCTAATGCCTCGAAGCTGGCCTTTAAAAATGTTTTTCCCAGGGCCCGATATACTTGGTTCTTCCGGCGATGCACTCCCTTCCCTGTATGCTATTTCTTTCTCACTCGAGTTGTGCTGATTATGAGGTTTATGAATTCGCCAACACAAAAGGGGTCCCCGGCCCCAAAAAGTTTGAAAACCCCTACTAGCCTACGGTAGAAGAGTATCGTTTTCTGTAGCCTACTGGCTGGAGAATTACATTTAAATCACAATATCATGAGATAAACGTTTTACATCATGCACGTTAATCCGATCAAATAGCCTAACCTAAACGGCGCCCAATCAATACAAATGCGCTTAGTTGTGAATATGACATGTTACCAAACAATATTGGCCTATCCTAAAAAAACAAACAGGACAAATCAAAGTAAAATTGACAATATCTGGAATTAAAAATAGATAAATCAGGACTCGGCTAAACTGTCCAGGAAATTCGCCCCGTGTGCTAAATTGTCATGTTAATCAGTGATTTCAGGTTTGTAGACCTATTTATCAATTCTTGAGGAACTGCATCATAGCGAGAGAAAAAATATTTATGCATGTCTCGCTGTGTAAATTGATGTGTACATTGATTTCATGGTTTCTCATGATAAATCCTGATAAGTTGGGTAGTTGATATTCAAATCCAAAATTATTAGTCACGGAAATCAGGACTAATAAAGCCAATGAAGCTGCCGACTTAAACGATAGGCCTACTACATTGATGTGTATTCATAAAATTCCATTGCGGGCTACACTATTCTAGTTTTGCGGGGGAGGGTGGCACATTTTTTGTCTCTCCTAGGGCGGCAGAAACGATGTATATACACAGGAGTCGATATTTCGCTATGAACATGCTGCGATATGGACTGTCGTAATGTAGCATTTTAAAGTTTGTACTCACCTAATTTGTTACAATAACGGTCTTTCGCCTCTTCCGCACATAAGTGATACATTTCTTAATGTTTCACAGAATGGACATATTTACGTTCACACACCATTCGCAGCAACAGAAAATACTCGGGAGAGGCAGCTGTCTCCACCCAGGAAGTTGGATCATAATAACATGGTACCAGAGGGTTTCCACTGGGCTCGTTTGAGAGGTAAGTCTTACATGCTGACCAGACCCGACACGTCGCGTGCGCGAGCGTCGCAAAATAAATTTAGAAATCCATGTGATTCTATTATTGCACCCACACTGCTCGGCGTCTGCGACGCCAAGGGCTAAAATAGGAGTCGTTCCTATTTCTGACGCAGATCTGCTGAAAGTCATATCCTCATTCATTTATAGAAGCAGGTACCCACTTGCATCTCCTCATTGGTTATATCCACATGAGTGATTGAAAGACAAACTTTGTTGCCGGTTGTCATGGTAATACAATGAAAGTTTAGATGGATCACCATATAAGTTCAAAGATGAAAAAGCCTGGAAGGAGAAGAGATGACTAGAAACCATGTGGTTGGTCGTTGTATATGTGGATTAATTGTCGGAGTAGAGGTTCTTGTGCATTTCAGGTAAAATAACAGCTCAATGTATATATCCCAAAACAAATTAGCTAGCAACAGCAAGCTAGCTAAATAGAACAAATTAACGTTAGCTCGCAAGTGCAAGCTAGCTAAATTGCCATACATGTTTAATGCTTTTCGACCTGTCCCCAAATTAATGTCATTGGTTCAGAGATTGTTTTGATATTTTAACCTGCGTGTCGTGATCGTGTTTGGTGTGGGGGGGCAAAATAAATGTATGCACAATAGCGCACGATGGCGCACGTGCGCAGCCGGTTTGGGTTCCGCTTTACATGCTGACCAGACCAGACACGTCGCGTGCGTAGCAAAATAAATTTTGAAATCCAAGTTATTCAAATATTGCACCCACACTGCTCGCTCGTGCGCGCCAACGACCTTCTGCGATGCCAAGGGCTAAAATAGAACGCCTTTCTATTTGTGACGCAGATTGCGCTGAAATTCCTGCCTCTCCCATCTCCTCATTGGTTTATAGAAGCAGGTACCCACGTGCCATCTCCTCATTGGTTATACCCACGTGGGTGATTGAAAGACAAAATGTTTTGCCGGTTGTCGTGGTAAAAGGGTAGATGCCAATCACCATATAAGTTCAAAGATGAAAAAGCAGAAGACATTGTGCATTTCAGCTAAAATAACAACTCAATGTTTATATCCCAAGACAAATTAGCTAGCAACAGCAAGTTAGCTAAGTAGGACAAATTAGCTAGCAATTGCAAGCTAACTAGCTAAATTGCCATACATGTTTAATGCTTTTCGACCTGTCCCCAAATTAATGTCATTGGTTCAGAGTTTGTTAGATATTTTAACCTGCGTGTCGTGATCGAGTTTGGTGTAGGGGGACCAAATACATTTCTGTGTCAGAAATAGAAAGGGTGTTCTATTTTAGCCCTTGGCATCGCAGACGCTCGTTGGCGCAATAATTGAATAACATGGATTTTAAAATGTATTTTGCGACCGTGTCAGGTCTGGTCAGTATGTAACAATTGTCACCGACTTGACAAAAGTTATCCGCTTGAACGCGCCCATTCACATGCTCCCTGAAAAGCTTTAGTAATAAAGCTTATAATTCACTGGAAGGGAAATGCGTTGATTAAAGTTATTGATGATGCCAATTATTCATGACAATCAGGCTGAGCAAGCTAATGTGCTTATTATCTGATTTCTAAATAACCACGTATCTGAACTGAGTGGAGACTACAGTATTTGGAGTGAACCTCCTCTGTGCAGTCAATACTTGTTTAAACCTTACCGTGGACCTACCTATTTTTCTCCTCTGTTGTTGCATGCCTTTCTTTGTTAGCTGAAATCCATAATTTTTTATAAAACAATCAAATACAAACACATTTTCCCTCCATGCTGTTGCCAGGGGCGTCATGCACATTATTCCGAGAGGGGGCACGAAGTACATGCGGATGGATGAGGGGGGTGACGAGGACAGCTATTTATTGTAATCTGAAAACATGTGATGGCAGTAAATTAATGACATGACAATGGGACTCAGGATCATCACGGTAACTCTGTTCATTCAAATTGCCATCGATAAAATGCAATTGTGTTTATCTTTAGCTTATGCATGCCCATACAATAACCCCCCTGCCACCATGGAGAACTCTGTTCACAATGTTGACATCAGCAAACCACTCTCCCACATGATGACATACACACTGTCTGCCATTTGCCCGGGACAGTTGAAACCTGGATGCCAGTGGCCATTCTCCAGCATGCCAGTGGTCATCAAAGGTGATTTGATTGTCTTTATTAAGACAACCTCTATATCAAATTTCACCCGGCCCGAGCCGCTTGCACGCCCGACCCCCACCAGTCTAGTCAGTAACTCAACTCTTTCCCCAGCAACTTCCTTCCCATCTTTTTTTCATGTCTCAAGGGTTTTGGAAACAACAGTTTAATAAAAAACACATAAACCTACCCATTGACACACAGAAACAGTAAATCCTCCATATCATTTATATCATAGGCCTAATAGTACTGTAAAGGTCTTTTTACTTGCACACAATATAGCTGGGTCACCCCGCCCTGCCCCTAGGGGTCCACGGCCCTGCAGCGCCCCAACCCAACACACCCCACACAGCTATAGGATCTTAGTGAAACATTCATTATAGGTTTCAGGTGTGTTAGGCAAAGGCCAGAGTGACATCCAACAGCACAGCAGACTCCCAGGGCCAGGTCTAAGCAGCTCATCAGGGATTGCCTAAAAAGATATCTCCCATGACGTGGGCATGTTTTCAATACAGACTCCTTTGTCGTACAGTGATCCATATAAGGCATCCAGACCTTATTGAAGCTGTACAGTGTGCCCTTAATCTTGTAATAAATCAAATCTAGTGATACATAACTTGACATTTATTCCATCCATTGTGGAAGGATAACCAACCTTCCAATTAATGGCAATGCAATTCTTAGCTGCTATAAATGCTAGGTTACACAATTTCTTTTGATAAGTCTCCAGTATTAACATTTCCAAGAAAACAAAAATAGGGAGAAGTGAGAATCTGTAGACATGCTGGAATAAAAGAACATACTCTTTGTCAGAATTCAGTCAGCCTTCACAAGACCGTAACATATGCAAATATGTCCCCTTTTGTGTTTTACACCTGCATTCATTTCATTTTTTTGAGTGCATGATATTCAGTTTCACTGGCATGTACGGTGCCTTGCAAAAGTATTCACCCCCTTGGCATTTTTCCTATTTTGTTGCATTACAACCTGTAATTGAAATATATTTTTAATTGGATTTTATGTAATGGACATACACCAAGTAGTCCAAAAAATTTTAAATAAATAAACGGAAAAGTGGTGCGTGCATATGTATTCACCCTCTTTGCTATGATGTCCCTAAATAAGATCTGGTGCAACCAATTACCTTCAGAAGTCACATAAGTAGTTAAATAAAGTTCACCTGTGTGCAATCTAAGTGTTACATGATCTGTCATGTGATCTCAGTATATATACACCTGTTCTGAAAGGCTCCCGAGTCTGCAACACCAGTAAGCAAGGGGCACCACCAAGCAAACGGCACCATGAAGACCAAGGAGCTCTTCAAACAGGTCAGGGACAACGTTGTGATGAAGTACAGCTCAAGGTTGGGTTATAAAAAAATATTAGAAACTTTGAACATCCCACGGAGCACCATTAAATCCATTATTAAAAAATGGAAAGAATATGGCACCACAACAAACCTGCCAAGAGAGGGCCGCCCACCAAAACTCACAGACCAGACAAGGAGGACATTTATCAGAGATGCAACAAAGAGACCAAAGATAACCCAGAAGGAGTATCTGTCCATAGGACCACTTTAAACCATACACTTTAAGCCATTACTTAAATAAAAAAAGAAGCAAATGTGTTTGGTGTTCTCCAAAAGGCATGTGGGAGACTCCCCAAACATATGCAAGAAGATACTAAAATTTAGCTTTTTGACCAAAACGCTATGTCTGGCGCAAACCCAACACCTCATCACTCTGAGAACACCAACCCCACAGTGAAGCATGGTGGTGGTGGCAGCATCATGCAGTGGTTATGTTTCCCATCAGGGACTGGGAAACTAGTCAGAATTGAAGGAATGATGGATGGCGCTAAATACAGTGAGATTCTTGAGGGAAACCTGTTTCAGTCTTCAAGAGATTTGAGACTGAGACGGAGGTTCACCTTCCAGCAGAACAATGACCCTAAGCATACTGCTAAAGCAACACTCGAGTGGTTTAAGGGGTGACATTTAAATGTCTTGGAATGGCCTACTAATCCCAATTGAGATGTTGTGGCAGGACTTGAAACAAGCAGTTCATGATTGAAAACTCACAAATATCGCTGAGTTAAAGCAGTTCTGCATGCAAGAGTGGGACAATAGTACTCCACAGCAATGTGAGAGACTGATCAACAACTACAGGAAGCATTTGTTTGCAGTCATTGCAGCTAAAGGTTATTGAGTGAAAGCCGGCAAGAATTGTTTTACACAAGGCAATTGGGTGTTAACTTTTGAACGGTAGTGTGTTTATATATATATTAAGTACACTACCGTTCAAATGTTTGGGGTCAGTTAGAAATGTCCTTGTTTTTGAAAGAAAAGCACATTTTTGTCAATTAAAATAACATAAAATTGATCAGAAATACATTGTAGACATTGTTAATGTTGTAAATTATTCTCGTAGCTTGAAACGGATGAGTTTCAATGGAATATCTACGTAGGCGTACAGAGGCCCATTATCAGCAACCATCGCTCCTGTGTTCCAATGGTACGTTGTGTTAGCTAATCCAAGTTTATCATTTTAAAAGGCTAACTGATCATTAGAAAACCCTTTTTCAATTATGTTAGAACAATTTTCAGCTGTGCTGATTAAAGAAGCAATAAAACTGGCCTTCTTTAGACGAGTTGAGTATCTGGAGCATCAGCATTTGTGGGTTGGATTACAGGCTCAAAATGGCCAGAAACAAAGCCCTTTCTTCTGAAACTCATCAGTCTGTTCTGAGAAATTAAGGGGCGGCAGGGTAGCCTAGTGGTTAGAGCGTTGGACTAGTAACCGGAGGTACAAATCTGTCGTTCTGCCCCTGAACAGGCAGTTAACCCACTGTTCCCAGGCCGTCATTGAAAATAACTGACTTGCCTGGTTAAATAAAGGTAAAATAAATAAAAATTCCATGCGAGAAATTGCCAAGAAACTGAAGATATCGTACAACGCTGTGCACAACTGAGCAAGAGGACGAGTACATTAGTGTCTAGTTTCTGAAACAGACGCCTCACAAGTCCTCAACTGGCAGCTTCATTAAATAGTACCCACAAACACCAGTCTCAACGCCAACAGCGAAGCATGAGGGGGGGGCCCAGTGTTGAGGATCACCGTGGCATATGTGGTGTTGCCTACCCTTACCACCTGGGGAAGGCCCGTTAGGAAGTCCAGAATCCAGTTGCAGAGGGAGGTGTTTAGTCCCCGCGTCCTTAGTTTAGTGATGAGCTTTGTGGGCATTATGGTGTTTAACGCTGAGCTGTAGTTAATGAACAGTATTCTCACATAGGTTTTCTTTTTGTCCAGGTAGGAAAGAACAGTGTAGAGTGTGATTGCGTCATCTGTGGATCTGTTGGGGTATGCGAATCGGTATGCGAATTGGAGTGAGTCTAGGGTATCCAGGATGAGGTTGTTGATGTGAGCCATGACCAGCGTTTCAAAACACTTCATGGCTACCGACGTGGGTGCTACGGCGCGGTAATAATTTAGGCAGGTTACCTTCGCTTCCTTGGGCACAGGGACCATGGTTGTCTGCTTGAAACATGTAGGTATTACAGACTCGGTCAGGGAGAGGTTGAAAATGTCAGAAGACACTTGCCAGTTGGTCTACGCATGCTTTGAGTACACATCCTGGTAATCTGTCACGGCCTGCGACTTTGTGAATGTTGACCTGTTTTAAAGGTCTTGCTCACATCGGCTACCAAGAGCGTTATCACACAGTCGTCTGGAACAGCTGGTGCTCTCATGCATGCGTCAGTGTTGCTTGCCTCGAAGCGAGCATAAAAGGCATTTAGCTCATCTGGTTGGCTTGCATCACTGGGAAACTGGCGGCTGGTTTTCTCTTTAGGATTCAATCTTAATCCTGTATTGACACTTTGCCTGTTTGATGGTTCATAGTGGGATTTCTTATAAGTGTCCAGAATAGTTTCCCGCTCCTTGAAAGTGGTAGTTCTAGCCTTTAGCTTGATGCAGATGTTGCCTGTAATCCATGGCTTCTGGTTGGGATATGTACGTACTAGGGATGCACCGATATGACATTTTTGGCCGATACTGATATCCAATATTTTCCTTGACAAAGAAAGCGATACCAATAACCAATATTAAACATTTTTGCAGCCTTTCAAGCGTTCTAGTACAGTTAAATAGTTAACACACACGGACGCAGTGGTCTAAGGCACTGCATCTCAGTGCAAGAGGCGTCACTACAGTCCATTGTTCGAATCCAGGCTGTATCACATCCGACCGTGATTGAGAATCCCAATAAATCACTGACAGTGTCACCAGCAGAGCACTCACACACCATCACACCTCCACCTTCATGCTTCACAATGGGAACCACACATGCAGAGATCATCCGTTCATCTGCTCTGCTTCTCACAAGGACACGGGTTGGAACCAAAAATCTCACATTTGGACTCATCAGACTAAAGGACAGATTTCCACCGGTCTAATGTCCATTGCTCATGTTTATAGACCCAATCAAGTCTCTTTTTTCTCATTGGTGTCCTTTAGTAGTGTTTTCTTTGCAGCAATTCAACCACGAAGGACGGATTCACGCAATCTTCTCTAAACAGTGGATGTTGAGATGTGTCTGTTACTTGAACTCTGTGAAGCATTTATTTGCGCTGCAATTTCTGAGGCTGGTAACTCTAATGAACTTATCCTCTGCAGCAGAGGTAACTCTGGGTCTTTCTTTCCTGTGGTGGTCCTCATGAGAGCCAGTTTCATCATAGCACTTGATGGTTTTTGCGACTGCCCTTGAAGAAACGTTCAAAGTTCTTGACATTTTCTGGATTGACTGACCATATCTTAAAGTAATGATGGACTGTCGTTTCTCTTTGCTTATTTGAGCTGTTCTTACCATAATATGGACATGGTCTTTTACCAAATAGGGCTATCTTCCGTATACCAACCCTACCTTGTCACAACACAACTGATTGTCTCAAAGGCACACCTGTTAATTGAAATGCATTCCAGGTGACTACCTGTGCTGCATCAGATGACTTGGCCTCCACAATCCCCTGACCTAAACCCAATTGAGATGGTTTGGGATGAGTTGGACCGCAGAGTGAAGGAAAATCAGCCAACAACTGCTCAGCATCTGTGGGAACTCCTTCAAGACTGTTGGAAAAGCATTCCAGGTGAAGCGAGTTGAGAGAATGCCAAGAGTGTGCAAAGCTGTCATCAAGGCAAAGGGTGGCTACTTTGAATAATGTCAAATATAAAATATATTTAGTTTTGTTTAACACTTTTCTGGTTACATGATACCATGTGTGTTATTTCATAGCTTTGATGTATTCTGTCAGAGTTTACTAGGAGTGGTAGGTTGAGTCGGTCACGCCAAAATACAGGGCGCATAAAACAGACCAGCCCAAACACAGGACCAAACAGTCTGGAGAAAACAAACACGAAAACACATCCACAACCAACAAAGTAACAATCCTGCACAAACCTAGGCGGACCTAACAGGTTTAAATAGACATAAATAAAGAAACGAAACAGGTGCAACCAATAAGACGAAATGAAAAGGAAAAAGGGATCGGTGGCGGCTAGTAGACCGGCGGCGACGACCGCCGAATGCCGCCTGAACAGGCAGGGGAGCCACCTTCTGTGGGAGTCATGACAGCCCCCCTTGACGCGTGGCTCCCGCAGCGTGCCGCCACCGGCCTCGAGGTGGACCCGGGGAACGAGGCGCAGGGCGATCCGGGTGGAGGCGGTGGAAGTCCCTCAGTTATGAAGGGTCCAAAATGTCCCCCACCAATACCCAGCACCTCTCCTCCGGACCGTACCCCTCCCAGTCCACAGGGTACTGTAGGCCCCTCACCCGGCGTCTAGAGTCCAGAATAGCATGTACAGTGTACGCCGGGGACCCCTCGATGTCTAGAGGGGGCGGAGGGACCTCCGGCACCTCACCTTCCTGCAGGGGACCAGCCACCACCGGCCTGAGGAGAGACACATGAAACGAGGGGTTAATGCGATAGTAAGGAGGAAGCTGTAACCTATAACACACCTCGTTTATCCTCCTCAGGACTTTAAATGGCCCCACACACTGCAGCCCCAGCTTCCGGCAGGGCAGGCAGAGGGGCTGGTTTCAGGTCGAGAGCCAGACCTGGTCCCCCGGTGCGAACACAGGGCCTCACTGCAGTGCTGGTCAGCGCTCCTCTTCTGCCGTCCACTAGCTTGTTTTAATTATTCCTGGACGGCTCTCCAGGTGTCCTTCGAGCACTGCACCCATTCCTCCACCGCAGGAGCCTCGGTCTGGCTCTGATGTCATGGAGCCAGGACCGGCTGGTAGCCCAACACGCACTGGAACGGCAAAATGTTAGTAGAGGAGTGGCGGAGGTAGTTCTGAGCCACCTCCGCCCATGGGACGTACCTTGCCCATTCATCAGGCCGGTCCCGGAAATACGACCACAGAAACCTACCCACATCCTGGCTCACTCTTTCCACCTGCCCATTACTCTCAGGGTGGAAACCTGAGGTCAGGCTGACCGAGACCCCCAGCCGTTCCATGAACGCCCTCCAAACTCTGGACGTGAACTGGGGACCCCGATCAGAAACAATGTCCTCAGGCACCCCGTAGTGCCGGAAGACATGGGTAAACAGGGCCTCCGCAGTCTGTAGGGCCGTAGGGAGACCGGGCAACGGGATGAGACAACAGGACTTAGAAAACAGATCCACAACGACCAGGATCGTGGTGTTTCCCTGAGATGGGGGAAGGTCGATGAGAAAGTCCACTGACAAGTGCAACCACGGCCGTTGTGGAACGGGGAGGGGCTGTAACTTCCCTCTAGGCAGGTGTCGAGGAGCCTTGCCCTGAGTGCACACCGAACAGGAGGAGACATAAAACCTCACGTCCTTAACCAAAGTGGGCCACCAGTACCTTAACCAAAGTGGGCCACTGTCCTCTCGATCCCAGGATGACCCGAAGAGGGTAGTGTATGGGCCCATCGAATCAACCGATGACAGACACCAAGCGGCACATACTGAACACCTGCTGGACACCGTAACGCCCGCTCGATCTCCACGTCCACCTCCTATACCACCGGTGCTACCAGACATGAAGCTGGGAGGATGGGAGTCGGATCGATGGGCCGCTCCTCGGTGTCATATAGGTGGGACAGCGCGTCAGCATGCGTATTAACGGAGCCTGGCCGATAGGAAATCGTAAAACAAAATCGGGTAAAGAACATGGCTCACCTGGCCTGACACGGATTCAATCTCCTCGCTGCCCGGTCAGTCCAGATGAGGAAAGGGTGCTTGGCCCCCTCAAGCCAATGTCTCCACACCATCAGAGCCTGGACTACAGCTAACACCCCCACTTCATAGTTCCGCTCCGCCGCACCGAGTTTCCTCGAGAAGAAAGAGCAGGGGCAGAGCTTTGGTGGCGAGCCGGAGCGCTGTGATAGCACGGCTCCCACCCCAGCCTCGGACGCGTCCACCTCCACTATAAACGCCAAAGAGGGGTCCCGGATGAGCCAGCACGGGAGTGTCGGTGAACAGCTCCTTCAGACGACTGAAAGCTCTGGCCGCCTCTGCTGACCAGCGCAAGCGCGCCACCCCCTTCAGCAGTGAGGTAATGGGAGCAGCCACCTGACCAAAACCCCGGATAAACCATAAACCTCCAGTAGTAATTGGCAAACCCTAAAAACCACTGCTCCTCCTTTACCGTGGTTGGAGTCGGTCAATTACGCACGGCTGTAAAGCGGTCACACTCCATCACCACTCCAGAGGTGGAAATTAGATAACCCAGGAAGGAAACGGCTTGTTTGGAGAACACACATTTCTCAGCCTTGACGTACAGGTCATGCTCCAGCAGAGACCTGTGCACGGCGCGTGTGGCAGAATAGGTCAGTATATCGTCGATATACACTACCACCCCCTGCCCGTGCAGGTCTCTGAGAATCTCATCTACGAAAGATTGGAAAACGGCTGGAGCATTCTTCGACTCATACGGCATGACGAGGTACTCATAATGGCCAGATGTGGTACTAAACGCGGTCTTCCACTCATCTCCCTCCCGGATACGCACCAAATTATACGCACTCCTAAGGTTCAGTTTTGTGAAGAAACGCGCCCCGTGAAATGATTCCACCGCTGTGGCGATGAGAGGTAGTGGGTAACTAAACCCCACTGTGATGGAATTCAGACCTCTATAATCAATGCACGGACGCAGACCTCCCTCCTTTTTCTTCACAAAAAAGAAGCCCGAGGAGACGGGTGACGTGGAGGGCCGAATGTACCCCTGTCCCAGAGATTCAGTGACGTATGTCTCCATCGCCACTGTCTCCTCCTGGGACAACGGATACACGAGATTTATCGCGCAATCCCCTCATCGATGAGGTGGTAATTGGGTCGCCCTCTTTTTACAGAAGGCGATAGCCAAATCGGCATACTCAGAAAGAATGCGCACAGTGGAAACCTGGTCTGGACTCTCCACCATCATCGCACCGATGGAAACTCCTATGCACCTGCCTGAACACTCCTCTGACCACCCTCTGAGAGCCCCCTGTCTCCATGAAATCTCAGGATTGTGATTAGCCAGCCAGGGAATCCCCAGCACCACTGGAAACGCAGGAGAATCAATAAGGAAGAGACTGATCCGCTCCTTATGATCCCCCTGCATTACCATGTCCAGTGGCACCGTGGCCTCCCCGACCAGCCCTGACCCTAATGGTCGGGCTATCCAAGGAGTGCACAGGGAAAGCTTGGTCTAACTACACCAGGGGAATCCCTAGCCTTAACGCGAGCCCATGATCCATAAAGTTCCCAGCTGCGCCTGAATCGACTAGCGCCTTATGCTGTAGAGAGGGAGAAAACTCAGAAAAATAAATTAGTAAGAACATATGGCCAACATCAAATCAAATCAAATTTTATTTGTCACATACACATGGTTAGCAGATGTTAATGCGAGTGTAGCGAAATGCTTGTGCTTCTAGTTCCGACAATGCAGTGATAACCAACAAGTAATCTAACTAACAATTCCAAAACTACTGTCTTATACACAGTGTAAGGGGATAAGGAATATGTACAAGGATATATGAATGAGTGATGGTACAGAGCAGCATACAGTAGATGGTATCGAGTACAGTATATACATATGAGATGAGTGTGTAGACAAAGTAAACAAAGTGGCATAGTTAAAGTGGCTAGTGATACATGTATTACATAAGGATGCAGTCGATGATGTAGAGTACAGTATATACGTATGCATATGAGATGAATAATGTAGGGTAAGTAACATTATATAAGGTAGCATTGTTTAAAGTGGCTAGTGATATATTTACATCATTTCCCATTATTAAAATGGCTGGAGTTGGGTCAGTGTCAATGACAGTGTGTTGGCAGCAGCCACTCAATGTTAGTGGTGGCTGTTTAACAGTCTGATGGCCTTGAGATAGAAGCTGTTTTTCAGTCTCTCGGTCCCAACTTTGATGCACCTGTACTGACCTCGCCTTCTGGATGATAGCGGGGTGAACAGGCAGTGGTTCGGGTGGTTGATGTCCTTGATGATCTTTATGGCCTTCCTGTAACAACGGGTGGTGTAGGTGTCCTGGAGGGCAGGTAGTTTGCCCCCGGTGATGAGTTGTGCAGTCCTCACTACCCTCTGGAGAGCCTTACGGTTGAGGGCGGAGCAGTTGCCGTACCAGGCGGTGATACAGCCCGCCAGGATGCTCTCGATTGTGCATCTGTAGAAGTTTGTGAGTGCTTTTGGTGACAAGCCGAATTTCTTCAGCCTCCTGAGGTTGAATAGGCGCTGCTGCGCCTTCTTCACGACGCTGTCAGTGTGAGTGGACCAATTCAGTTTGTCTGTGATGTGTATGCTGAGGAACTTAAAACTAGCTACCCTCTCCACTACTGTTCCATCGATGTGGATAGGGGGTGTTCCCTCTGCTGTTTCCTGAAGTCCACAATCATCTCCTTAGTTTTGTTGACGTTGAGTGTGAGGTTATTTTCCTGACACCACACTCCGAGGGCCCTCACCTCCTCCCTGTAGGCCGTCTCGTCGTTGTTGGTAATCAAGCCTACCACTGTTGTGTCGTCCGCAAACTTGATGATTGAGTTGGAGGCGTGCGTGGCCACGCAGTCGTGGGTGAACAGGGAGTACAGGAGAGGGCTCAGAACGCACCCTTGTGGGGCCCCCGTGTTGAGGATCAGCGGGGAGGAGATGTTGTTGCCTACCCTCACCACCTGGGGGCGGCCCGTCAGGAAGTCCAGTACCCAGTTGCACAGGGCGGGGTCGAGACCCAGGGTCTCGAGCTTGATGACGAGCTCTGGGTGAGTCTGGTGCTGACTCACCTGGGGTGAACGAGGTGTGCTCTGCCTGCCATCCCGACTCCCAGACGAGCTTCTCCAGCACCGATCGGCAGTGTGTCCTCTCCGATCACACCTGGTGCAGGAGGAGCCTCCTCCTCCGGTCCCCCTCGATGCGGCCCTCCTAACTCTATGGGGATAGACGCGGGAGGGCCGGGAGTTGGACTCAACAGGGCCCGTTCTGGACGCCCGCGGGCAGCCAGCAGATTGTCCAGTCGGATGGACATGTCGATAAGTTCGTTGAGGGAGAGGGTGGTGTCCCGACAAGCTAGCCCCCTGCGGACGTCCTCCCGGAGGCTACAGCGATAGAATAGTGAGTAAAATGCCCCTTTAAACAAGTGTTTTAAAGAGGGTGGGTGACATGCATACAAGGTAGATAGATGGTGCTGGTGGAAGAGGAGCTGGAGGTGAGGTAGGCCACTCCTCTCCCATCGGTCCATCCTCTCCATCATCTGGTCCATTGCCGACCCAATCCGGTGGAGAATGGCCGTATGATGACTCGCTCCTCCATCGATGGGAGAGGAGGTGCGGCTGCTCCTGCTGACTCCATTCAAATGGTGCGGGATTCTGTCAGAGTTTACTAGGAGTGGTGGGTTGGAGTCAGGTGCAGAGAGCAGAGGATTCGGTAAATCGTAATTTATTCTCCGGCACAAAATGGTCACTCCAAAATACAGGGCGCATAAAACAGACCAGCCCAAACACAGGACCAAACAGACCAGCCCAAACACAGGACCAAACAGTCCGGAGAAAACAAACACGAAAACACATCCCCAACCAACAGAGTAACAATCCCGCACAAACCTAGGCGTACCTAACAGGTTTAAATAGACATAAATCAATAAACTTAAGAGGGAACAGGTGCAACCAATAAGACAAAAAGAAACAGAAAAAGGGATCGGTGGCGGATAGTAGACCGGCGACGACAACTGCCGAGCTCCGCCCAAACAGGCAGGGGAGCCAACTTCGGTGGGAGACGTGATATCTTCACTATTATTCTACAATGTAGAAAATAGTACAAATAAAAAATAAACTCTTGAATGAGTCGGTGTGTCCAAACTTTTGACTCTTTGACTCTTATTGTGTTACTTCTGTGGCGACCCGGGCACATGCACACTGACACAGTCGCCAGTTGTACATTGTTTCCTTCAACACATTGGTGGTACTCTTTGCCTGGTCCATTCAGTGTGCTGCCGATGCAAAATACCACTGACAGATCTTTTTATAAATAATTAGGATAAAACGTGGGCTTAAAACTGAAGTTTCGTTTTTAATAAAAATAAATCAAATGGAAAAATCTGAGGGGGCACGTGCTTTTTTTGCCCCCTATGGGCATGATGCCAGTGGGCTGTTGCTCTAACATAGCAACTCACATAGCAAATATGCCAAATGAATTTCAATGAGGAAACAGTCAGTTGTTGTATTTGATTAACTTTTTATTTAAAAGGTATGGATTTCAGCAAACAAAGAAAGCCAGAGAAAAAAAAAATAGATACACGGTAAGGGTTTAAGAATTTACAATTTTGAAGTATCGATTATACAGCGACTCAAAGAATGTTGGAGGTTTACTCCAAAAACTCTAGGCTCCACTCAACTCCGCAGAAGAAATCAGCATGGAGTTGAGATACTTGGCTAATTTCTAAATAGTTTGGACTGTGCAATATAACTAATTTATTCAATTGTTATGGAAAGGTTTGTGAACGTGCGCAGCATCTTACATCAAGCTGACCCTTGTGATCAAGCAGCCAAACACTTTCTAGAACTGGATATGTGATAACATCCTAACAAAGAGTTATTTGTACATCACCCAAGAAATAAGAGCGACAACCTGATTAATACCGTACTTTATTTTCCCTCTTTAGAAGAAAGCTATTTCTGAACATTTTCTACATCAACCCGGGAGAGCACTTTGATGCGTTTGGGCATGGCCACAATAATCTCCACCCCTGCCCTTTTTCTCTTCCCTGTGGGGGTGGTAACTGTTTTGACGCTAGCATCCTTCTGAACCAGCATGGCCTCACTCTGAGCCTGGAGAACGTCCAGTTTCTGCCTGAGCTCCCGTAGGTGGTCAATGTCGTTGATCCCGCTCACATTCTCCATGATGGATTTGAGTTTGACCACACACTCCCTCTGCAGTTCCTCCTTTTGCAGTTCCTCCCTCTCCCGCAGACCCTGTGAAGCCTGTGGGGCCACCCACTGTGTTTGTATGCTATGCAGTTGTAACTGTGGAGTTTGCACCAGTGGCACTGTTTCTTCAGGCCCATCCCACTGAAGAGAGACTGGGGAAGCTGGTGAGAGATGCATTAGACCATTGAGGGCTTCCTCTATCTCCTCTGTTGTGGTGTGAGTGGTCTGTGAATGCAGCGTGAGCAGAGGGTGGTCCCTGTATTTGGGACACAGGTGCTCCCAGGTCCAATTAGGCTCAGACCTGAAGACGTGACAGAAGTGTTCACAGGGCAGGCGCTGGTCCCTCCACACCTCACACTCACAGGAGGGCCAGGTGGACTCTGACCCGAAGCTGACCGAGTAGGACCGCGCTGCCGTGGTCTCTGCCCGACTCTTCACCCGGAAGGTGCCGTCGGCGGTGTCGCTGGCCTGCTCCACCACGATGTCGGGGTCTTGCAGGGCCGCAGACATGTTGTCCATCACCAGGGCCACCACACTCCAAGGGCGATGCCACAGGAACGGAGGCACAGTGGGGTTGAGGTTGTACTCGCCAGAGGACTGGCTGTTGAGGTCTGTGTACCTGGAGGTTCAGGGAGTGTAGCAGGTTTTGACTGACCAAACATCAAAACACTTACATTAAAGGGGAATTACACTCCAAAATAAAAGTTTACAAAAGTAGTCAAATGTCAAGATGAGTCCACATCCTACATCTTAACCCCAATGCAGAAGATAAGCACTGTAAATTATATGGTGTATGGCATAAATTTAGCAGATATGTCAACAGAAGATCACTTTTGACAGCAAATACTATTCTAAATGACATTGAATCCTATTCTAAAACAAACTTACCTTTGGTGCATCTGTGGGAAGTAGTCGTCAACAAGAAACTGTAGCATTTGGCTCAGGGTGTCTTTTTTATGGACCTTCATGTTATTATGTGTGAAAAAGTCGCTCTGCATTTCCAGACCTCCGTTCACCATAGACACAAAGTTGACAATATCAACCCTCACAGCGTTCGCCCATCTCTGAATGAACAAAAACAAGAGCATGTAGCTAACTCTGTATGCGCCATCATTAGACTAGGATGCACATTATGGACCTATAGCTAGCATATTATGGATCTATAGCTAGATACTGTATCACGGATTCAGCTAGCAAAAACATAACACACTTGCTACTGCTACTTCTACAGATTGTCTACATACAGTAGGTGTGGTTTAAACATGCTGTCTGCTTCAGGATGAAAGCACCTCTAAGCACAGGTCTGAGATCTGCTTTCTGTCTAACCACCCTGACCTTCATTAATACGCAGGTTATGACACAGCAGTCCAGGACCTGACCCCATTGCCCCTATGATTTCAGTAATTGACATGTGCACTACAAACCTTCTCCTCTGACAGCCACTTGTTAGTGAACCAGTTCTTGAAAAGTTGTCTCTTTTCCAACCAGATGGGGCTCTGCTGTAGTAGTTCTACTGCCCCCTGGTGTTGCTCTCTGGTAAGGGCACCAGCGATGGCCTTCATCATATCAAAGATCCCCTCCTGGTTGGTGATGGCTCGGGACCGGTTGCTCAGCCACTTGGTCCAGGTCCTCTCCCGCAGGTGATCGCTGAAGACTGCCTGAGCACCTGAGATTGGAATGAGAAACAGTCCGTAATTAGCTAATTCTAACCCCAATGTTCTAGTATTTAGAGATTGTAACAGATTAAACATTTTCTTGACCAACAGGTCTTTTCAAAAGAAAATCCTGAAACTCACAGCCAACAGTGCTGAGAGCACATTATGAAGCTAACTTGCTTTTCCCACCTCATAGCTAACATTAAAACCTCACCACTGTTCACCTGTGAATGCTGCCTCCACCGCCTTCATCTCCACAGGGCAGTGTTCAGTGAGGATGTAGGCTGGGCTCCAGCCCCGGTTCCACTGCCTGAACACCCCCAGCGCCTCTCCCAAGGCTTCGGCGCTCCTCGACTGCACGACAAACAGGCCCACCGGCGCCACGCTCACATTGGTGCGCACGCACAGGAAGAAGAGTGGCAGGGGGAAGCGCGTCCTCTTATAGGCCGCGTCCAGGAAGCACACCTCCTTGCCATACTGCCTAAGCAGCTGCCGCTGCCAGTCCGTCTGGTAGCAGAGCAACAGGTTCTCGACCTCTGATTGAACCCTAAGCAGGAAGTTGATTCTAGGAGCTTCTGCCTTCCAATTCTCTGCCAAGGTCTAAGAGGAGGGGGGGGGTTGTTATGATTAATAGCTGAGGTGAAACTTTTGCGTCCTTTCAATTATTTCAGTGCTAACCAAACTCCTTTTTGCGCCAGCGTGAGCTTTATATATGGTTGTGCACCTTGACTTTTGCGATAACATGTCTGTCTTATTCTAAACCACAGCAGTGATATTCCCATGAACTTAAACAACCCCAATGACGTGTCATGAAGTAATATTTATCTGTGCTCTGTTACATCACACACATGTATTAATTCACCACAACAAGTGTGTAGAAGTTTCAGACTACATACTTTCTAAAAAGCAGTTCCAGAATGAGGGGTGCTTTAGCTTTGCTGGTGTTGCTGTTCTGTCTGGGGAATGGGCTCAGGGAGAGAGTGTTGGGGTCCGAGAGAATGACACCACTCAACCCAGTTGTTGTTGTAGATTTACATAATAATGGCCAGCATCTACTGTCAACAAGTAGGGTGGCAGGTAGCCTAGCGGTTAATAGCGTTGGGCCAGTAATAGAAAGGTTGCCGGTTAGAATCAGCCGACTTGGTGAAAAATCTGTCTGGATGAGAACGTCTGCTAAATTACTAAAATATAAATACAATTGCAATGGAGGCAATGACTATGTATACAATTCAGTGACTGCGTTTAGACAGGCAGCCCAGTTCGGATCTTTTTTTCCCTAATTGGTCATTTGACCAATCAGATTAGTTCTGAAAAAGATCTGATGTGTAAAGATCAATTAGTAAACACAACCTTTGTTGGTGGAGAAAGGAGTCTCTGGAAAGACTCCAGGATCTGGGCTGATGACAAACATTTTCAGTGGCTTTCTGCTCTTCCCATGTAAGGATAACGCACCACAAAGATGTTATGAATTTTCATTTTTCTTGAATCCATGGAAAACTCTGCATGTGCGTTCCTGAATTGTATGATAAAGCCTTGTCAAGTCTCTTTCTATCATGCACAGAAACAGGCACTAACACACAATCATCCAAACTGAAACTACAGACTGGGATTTGGGAAGCTATTCAATTGTCATTTCAATTCTTCAATTTTTTACCCATTGATTCTAGAAGAATATAACGTATAAATGCCTCATGTGCTCTGCACAACTGTCGGTTTATCCTTGATTTTGGGCATCAGGAGACTGAAAGCAATATATACTGAAAGCATGAATGTTGACATGCAGAATGTTTTGGGACTATATCAAAAAGACCAATGAAACAATAGTGAGTAAAATGACCCTTTAAACAAGTGTTTCAAAGAGGGTGGGTGACATGCATACAAACTGTTAATGAATTGCAGTGAAAACATACAGCTAACACCACCAGCCCCAATGGCCTTATCTCAGAAGACAATCCAAATATCTGATGAATAGGTGGGAATGATAGTGCAGCACAGCCTTCTCACCAGCAGGTTGACCAGGTCTATTTTACTGTAGTGTTCTTCCGCGATGACCTGAGCCATGACGGCATGGATGGTTTTCTCTGTGGGGAAGAAGCGCCTCAGCGGCGGCGGGGTCGTGTCTTGGAACAGCTCCGTCCGCACGTACTGGACCATCTGGTTCTTTACCTCCTTCACCTTCCTCACCCCCTGCTGCACCAACGCTCGGATGTAACCTTTGACCCTGTCGTCCATCTGATCTGCACCCTGAGGGAACGAGGAGAGTGGCTTTTTTTAAGTGGGGAGAAAATACCCCTAACTACTGTTACAGGGTCAGATACTTGTATTCCACAGGGAATTTTAAGAGCTCAAGGTTTTATTACATCTGTGTACCGAACAGACATACAGGCATAGACACTAGTTATGTAGCCTAAAGAGAGTCCAATGCAATAGATCCCATGGTCATAGTATAGTAATAACATAGTAATACCTTTCCAATAGGATGGCCCTTGTGGTCAGTGACACTGGGTATTTTGAGGAAATACTGTATCTTCCACTGCACTGAGGCTGGGTCTGTCTGGAGAGCTTGTTTGATGGAAATAGACATGACCCTCCTCAACCGTGATGTGTCCTTCTCCAACTGATGCAGTATGGAGCGAGCGCACACACACACACACAGATATAATTATGTATATTAGTCTGATGTGCATTCTAATGTTGACTGTGGTGCACGGTCACTGGAGTTACATAATAAACATAAACACAGTTTCACCCGTACCTTGAATCCAGGGAACTTCACAATGCGGCTGATTGTGAACACAGCAGGGCATGCTACTTTCTTGGTTTTCAGCAACAGGTTTCTTTTTTCCTTGCCATCTTTTGCCTGAAAGACCAAAATGAGTGGCAGGTGAGAATGGAATTGTTGAGATTGGTTGTGAACCCCACAACTACCTTGAAGCATTGATGAATTCAGGGTCATATTCATTATCATCAAGGACCATAACCACCCGAGCCACGGCATGTTCCCCCCGCTATCATCCAGAAGGCGAGGTCAGTACCGAGAGACTGAAAAACAGCTTCTATCTTAAGGCCATCAGACTGTTAAATAGCTATCACTAGCCGGCCTCCACCCAGTACCCTGACCTGTCACTGTCACTAGCCACCTACCACCCGGTTACTCAAACCTGCACCTTAGAGGCTACTGTCCTATGTTCATAGACATGGAATTACTGGTCACTTTAATAATGGAACACTGGTCACTAATAATGTTTAAATGCTGTTTTACTCATTTCATATGTAAACTCAGCAAAAAAAGAAACATCCCTTTTTCAGGACCCTGTCTTTCAAAGATAATTTGTAAAAATAACTTCACAGATCTTCATTGTAAAGGGTTTAAACACTGTTTCCCATGCTTGTTCAATGAACCATAAACAATTAATGAACATGCACCTGTGGAACGGTCATTAAGACACTAACAGCTTGGTAGGCAATAAAAGTCACAGTTGTGAAAACTTGGGACACTAAAGAGGCCTTTCTACTGACTCTGAAAAACACTAAAAGAAAGATGCCCAGGTTCCCTGCGCATGTGCATGAACGTGGCTTAGGCATGCTGCAAGGAGGCATGAGGACTGCAGATGTGGCCAGGGCAATAAATTAGAATGTCCGTACTGTGAGGCGCCTAAGACATCGCTACAGGGAGAAAGGACGGACAGCTGATCATCCTCGCAGTGGCAGACCACGTGTAACAACACCTGCACCGGATCGGTACATCCGAACATCACACCTGCGGGACAGGTACAGGATTGCAACAACTGCCCGAGTTACACAAGGAACGCACAATCCCTCCATCAGTGCTCAGACTGTCCACAATAGGCTGAGAGAGGCTGGACTGAGGGCTTGTAGGCCTGTTGTAAGGCAGGTTCTCACCAGACATCACCGGCAACAACGTTGCCTATGGGCACAAACCCACCGTCGCTGGACCAGACAGGACTGGCAAAAAGTGCTCTTCACTGACGAGTCGTGGTTTTGCCTCACCAGGGGTGAGAGTCGGATTCGCGTTTATCGTCGAAGGAATGAGTGTTACACCGAGGCCTGTACTCTGGAGCAGGATCGATTCACAGCATCATGCTGTGTGTCACAGCATCATCGGACTGAGCTTGTGGTCATTGCAGGCAATCTCAATGCTGTGTGTTACAGGGAAGACATCCTCCTCCCTCATGTGGTAGTCTTCCTGCAGGCTCATCCTGATATGACCCTCCAGCATGACAAAGCCACCAGCTATACTGCTCGTTCTGTGCATGATTTCCTGCAAGACAGGAATGTCAGTGTTCTGCCATGGCCAGCGAAGAGCCCGGATCTCAATCCCATTGAGCATGTCTGGGACCTGTTGGATCGGAGGGTGAAGGCTAGGGCCATTCCCCCCAGAAATGTCCGGGAACTTGCAGGTGCCTTGGTGGAATAGTGGGGTAACATCTCACAGCAAGAACTGGCATATCTGGTGCAGTCCATGAGGAGGAGATGCACTGTGGTACTTAATGCAGCTGGTGGCCACACCAGATACTGACTGTTACTTTTGATTTTGACCCCCCTTTGTTCAGGGACACATTATTCAATTTCTGTTAGTCACATGTCTGTGGAACTTGTTCAGTTTATGTCTCAGTTGTTATTTGTTATGTTCATACAAATGTTCATACATTTACACAAGTTAAGTTTGTTGAAAACAAATATACTGTATTCTAGTCAATGCCATCCTATTCAACTTTTGCTGTATATATACACTATTCTATCCTATGTATTCTACAAACTAAATATTCTATCCACATACTGTCCATAATGTCTATACATCACACACACACGCACGCACGCACGCACGCACGCACACACACACACACACGCACGCACGCACGCACGCACGCACGCACACACACACACAGTACCAGTGAAAAGTTTGGACACACCTACTCATTCCAGGGTTTTTCTTTATTTTTGCTATTTTCTACCATGTAGAACAATAGTGAAGACTTCAAAACTATGAAATAACACATATGGAATCATGTAGTAACCAAAAAGGTGTAAAATAAATCAAAATATAGTTTATATTTGAGGTTCTTCAAAGTTGTCACCCTTTGCCTTGATGATAGCTTTGCACACTCTTGGCATTCTCTCAACCAACTTCACCTGGAATGCTTTTCCAACAGTCTTGAAAGAGTTCCCACATATGCTGAGCACTTGTTGGCTGATTTTCCTTCATTCTGTGTTCCAACTCATCCCAAACCATCTCAATTGGGTTGAGGTCGGAGGATTGAGGAGGGCAAGTCATCTGATGCAGCACTCCATCACTCTCATTCTTGGTCAAATAGCCCTTATACAGCCTGGAGGTGTTTTGGGTCATTGTCCTGTTGAAAAACAGATGATAGTCCCACTAAGCGCAAATGAGATGGGATGGCGTATCGCTGCAGAATGCTGTGGTAGCCATGCTGGTTAAGTGTGCCTTGAATGATAAATAAATCACAGACAGTGTCACCAAAGCACCATCACACCTCCTCCTCCATGCTTCACAGTGGGAACCACACATGCGGAGATCATCCGTTCACCAACTACTACTCTCAAAAATCACAAATTTGGACTCATCAGACCAAAGGACAGATTTCCACAGGTCTAATGTCCATTGCTTGTGTTTCTTGGCCCAAGCAAGTCTCTTCTAATTGGTGTCCTTTAGTAGTGGTTTCTTTGAAGCAATTCGACCACGAAGGCCTGATTCACGCAGTCTCCTCTGAACAGTTGATGTTGAGATGTGTCTTTTGATCTCTGTTTGGGCTGCGATTTTTGAGGCTGGTAACTCTGAAAATGTTATCCTCTGCAGCAGAGGTAACTCTGGGTCTTCCTTTCTTGTGGCAGTCCTCATGAATGTCAAGAGTGTGCAAAGCTGTCATCAAGGGAAAGGGTGGCTACTTTGAAGAATTATCCAATATAAAATATATATTTTGATTTGTTTATCACTTTTTTGGTTACTACATGATTCAACGTGTTATATCATAGGTTTGATGTCTTCACTATTATTCTACAAGCTAAAGCAAAACCCTTGAATGAGTAGGTGTTTTCAAACTTTTGACTGGTACGATATATATATATATATATATATATATATATATATATACAGTGGGGCAAAAAAGTATTTAGTCAGCCACCAATTGTGCAAGTTCTCTCAATTAAAAAGATGAGAGGCCTGTAATTTTCATCATAGGTACACTTCAACTATGACAGACAAAATGAGAAAAAAAATCCAGAAAATCACATTGTAGGATTTTTAATGTATTGTGGAAGGACCACCAGAGGGCAGGCTGGGCTCATGGATAGTAGCCCAACAAGGCATGGGAGACAAGGTAACCAGAGGCAATTAAGCACAGCTGACGGTACTAATGACATACTCTCCTTCCCCTATAAGAGAGAGAATGGAACCAGCAGAGAGGGGGGAAAACTATCTCTGGAAGATGGCCACCGAGAGAGAGGAGCTATCCAGGAAGAACCACTAAGGCGGTGACAATCCTGTGACTTTTTGTTGTAGTTTAAAGATAATCCTATTGTGTTCCTGTTTCATCTGGAGAAGAAGATGTATGTTTTGCTTTGGAAGATTTTCATTGATTATGTTGGAGTGTTTGTGTTGACCAAATGCCCTCACTAGAGAACTGTGTTCAATCAAGAAAACCTACTCCTGACTCGTTTATTCCACCTTCCCGCTTTAGAGTGGCACCCAATTACTTGGTCCGCTCACAGTATTTATTTGCAAATTAAGGTGGAAAATAAGTATTTGGTCACCTTCAAACAAGCAAGATTTCTGGCTCTCACAGACCTGTAACTACTTCTTTAATTAAGAGGCTCCTCTGTCCTCCACTCGTTACCTGTATTAATGGCACCTGTTTGAACTTCTTATCAGTATAAAAGACGCCTGTCCACAACCTCAAACAGTCACACTCCATACTCCACTATGGCCAAGACCAAAGAGCTGTCAAAGGACACCAGAAACAAAATTGTAGACCTGCACCAGGCTGGGAAGACTGAATCTGCAATAGGTAAGCAGCTTGGTTTGAAGAAATCAACTGTGGGAGCAATTATTAGGAAATGGAAGACACTGACCACTGATAATCTCCCTCGATCTGGGGCTCCACGCAAGATCTCACCCCGTGGGGTCAAAATTATCACAAGAACGGTGAGCAAAAATCCCAGAAACACACGGGGGGACCTAGTGAATGACCTGCAGAGAGCTGGGACCAAAGTAACAAAGCCTACCATCAGTAACACACTACGCCGCCAGGGACTCAAATCCTGCAGTGCCAGACGTGTCCCCCTGCTTAAGCCAGTACATGTCCAGTCCCATCTGAAGTTTGCTAGAAAGCATTTGGATGATCCAGAAGAAGATTGGGAGAATGTCATATGGTCAGATGAAACCAAAATATAACTGTTTTGGTAAAAACTCAACTCGTCGTATTTGGAGGATAAAGAATGCTGAGTTGCATCCAAAGAACACTATACCTACTGTGAAGCATGGGGGTGGAAACATCATGCTTTGGGGCTGTTTTTCTGCAAAGGGACCAGGACGACTGATCCGTGTAAAGGAAAAAATGAATGGGGCCATGTATCGTGAGATTCCATCAGCAAGGGCAATGAAGATAAAATGTGGCTGGGTCTTTCAGCATGACAATGATCCCAAACACACCGCCCGGGCAACGAAAGAGTGGCTTCGTAAGAAGCATTTCAAGGTCCTAGAGTGGCCTAGCCAGTCTCCAGATCTCAACCCCTGTCACGAATCCCGAAGATGGTGCCTCTTCCTGTTCGGGCGGCGCTCGGCAGTCGTCGTCGCCGGCCTATTAGCTGCCATCGATTCCCTTTCCTTTTGTTTCTGTTAATTGGGTCTAATTGGTTCCACCTGTTTTGAGTTAGTTTTGTTTGTAGGCTATTTAAGGGCACTAGGCCCGCTGTGTATTGTGCGGGCTTGTTCTCTGTTTATTGGTGTTGGTGTACTAGTGTGATCTCTATTTTTCCGGACAGATTTGTCCTGTGTATTTAGGACGGGTTGTTTCATGCGCCCTTGTGTTTTGCGTGTCCGTGTCTCCGCTGTATTTGGAATAAAAGATCCACGTACGGAATTACCTGCTCTCTGCGCTTGACTCCTCCACTCACCCTTCATAGAAGTCATAACAACCCCATAGAAAATCTTTGGAGGTAGTTGAAAGTCTGTGTTGCCCAGCAAGAGCCCCAAAACATCACTGCTCTAGAGGAGATCTGCATGGAGGAATGGGCCAAAATACCAGCAACAATGTGTGAAAACCTTGTGAAGACTTACAAAAAACTTTTGACCTCTGTCATTGCCAACAAAGGGTATATAACAAAGTATTGAGAAAAACTTTTGTTATTGACCAAATACTTATTTTCCACCATAATTTGCACATAAATTCATTAAAAATCCTACAATGTGATTTTCTGGATTTTTTTTCTCATTTTGTCTGTCATAGTTGAAGTGTACCTATGATGAAAATTACAGGCCTCTCTCTTCTTTTTAAGTGGGAGAACTTGCACAATTGGTGTCTGACTAAATACTTTTTTGCCCCACTGTATATATATACACACACACACATGTTTGGTGTCACTTAGAAATGTCCTTGTTGTTGGAGGAAAAACATTTTTTTGTCAATTAAAATAACATCAAATTGATCAGAATATAGTGTAGACATTGTTAATGTTGTAAATGACTATTGTAGCTGGAAACAGCAGATTTTTTAATAGTACCCGCAAAACACCAGTCTCAACGTCAACAGTGAAGAGGCAACTCTGGGATGCTGGCCATCTAGGCAGAGTTGTTAAGAAAAAGCCATATCTCAGAATAGGCCAATAAAAAGAAAAGAGGAACTCTGCCTAGAAGGTTAGCATCCCGGAGTCGCCTCTTCACTGTTGATGTTGAGACTGGTGTTTTGCGGGTACTATTTAATGAAGCAGCCAGTTAAGGACTTGTGAGGCATCGGTTTCTCAAACTAAACGCTCTAATGTACTTGTCCTCTTGTTCACCGGGGCCTCCCACTCCTCTTTCTATTCTGGTTAGAGCCACTTTGCTCTGTTCTGTGAAGGGAGTAGTACACAGTGTTGTACGAGATCTTCAGTTTGTTGGCAATTTCTCGCATGGAATAGCCTTCATTTCTCAGAACAAGAATAGACGGACGAGTTTCAGATGAAAGTTCTTTGTTTCTGGCCATTTTAAGCCTGTAATCGAACCCACAAATGCTGATGCTCCAGATACCTGACTAGTCTAAAGGCCCGTTTTATTGCTTCTTTAATCATAACAGTTTTCAGGTGTGCTAACATAATTGCAAAAGGGTTTTCTAATGATCAACTAGCCTTTTAAAATTATACACTTGGATTAGCTAACACAATGTCCCATTGGAAACCAGGAGTGGCGGTTGCTGATAATTGGCCTCTGTACGCCTACGTAGATATTCCATTTAAAAAATCTGCCGTTTCCAGCTACAATAGTCATTTACAGCATTAACAATGTCTACACTGTATTTCTGATCAATTTGATGTTATTTTAATGGACAAAAAAGTGCTTTTCTTTCAAAACCAAGGACATATCTAAGTGACCCCAAACTTTTGAATGGAAGTGTATACACACACACACACACTCCGGACTCCGACATTGCTTGTCCTAATATTTATATATTTCTTAATTCCATACTTTTACTTTTAGATTTGTGCATATTGTTGTTAAATATTACTGCACTGTTGGAGCTAGGAACACAAGCATTTCGCTACACCTGCAATAACATCTGCTAAATATGTGTATTTGACCAATAAAATGTTATTTGATTAGGCACCATATGGAAGAAAATGTACTGAAATAAGGTGGGACAACCTGAACTCCAATAAGAAAAGCTCCTTTCCTTTTTCCATTGCACAATGTTTTGAAAAGTTTTGCTATGATGTGTCCTAATGAATTTGATCCAGGTTCAGATGCACAATACGTCCTAATCATTTACATGGAACACTTAAAAGCCGTTTCAGAATATCATAGATATTAGCACCCTTTGATCCTGAAGTTCCTGCCTCTTCTTGATTCCACACTTTGCCCGGCCCCTGTGGCATCCCATTAGCTTGTGTCCGATGAACACAAACGGTACACCGTCAAAGGGGATACAGGGAGTACCCTTGCCGTACTTCCATTCCCAGTATAGCCTGTTCTTGTGGTCCTGTGGTTTCCAACCTGTTTAGCAGAACACATTGAAAGAGCCATGAGTCCAGGGGTGTATTCATTAGTCGGATTCTGTTGCAAACCGTTTTGCAATGGAAATCGTTTACAGTCTAGGTACCAACCTAAGCTTACAGAGCAAACAGAACAAAACAGGGAGGGACCTACCTGAATTTGTCATATAGAAACGTGTTTTATTTTGCAAAACATTTTATGTATGGAGTAAACGGTTTCTGACTAATGAACACACCCCAGTAGTTTGCATAATATACATCACTAGCTACATAAGAATAATAATCAATCAATTAGTATAGTAGTATCAGTAGCTAAATAGTATAGAAGGGCTAAAAGATAGCAGTAGCTTGATCAATGCAAGTTTGCTCCAGAACACTCAAAAGATTTTTTATAACTAACCCAAGATAAGACTAGAGCCTGTCGTTTCCAATAGGAGCAAATGAATCATAGTGAGCAGAAGAAGCAAGGAGGTGGGCAGAGCCAAGCACGAGCTACTGAGATCCTATTGGCGCATTGATTTGCATATCTCATTTAGAGAACGACTACTCTGTGAAGTACCCTTGTACTCCTAAACAACGTATATTTTTTAAACGTTGGCAAAGGGCGAAGTTTACAAAACACAGTCCACTCTGTTACAGATTATACTTCTGAAAGAACTGTATAAAGATCAAATGTTTCATCGATGAGAAAATTTGCAGAATTTGGGCGAAAATCCATCTCGCTCCATTTTCTCTCACTGCCGGCCACTGGGATTCCTCTCATCACCATATTTGGTAGAGAGTAAACGCCAACAGGATGCATCACATATATACATCCGGTGAAATGTCTGTCTCATTGTTATATATGTGACGCTCTTTAGCTTGCTAGCTAGCTTACCTTGGTCATTGAAGCGCTTGTCCACACGGTAAGAAATATATTTCACACAGGTTGACTCTTCGACGTGTGAGATATGCTTATTGACCTCTTCAATTGTTTCAAAGACCGCTTCGTTGCTCATTTTTGATTATTATCTGTTACCAACGCAGAGAAACAGTCATGTAAACATTCAAATAATGTACCTAGCTAGCTAAGTACCAGCACAGAGTTTCTAAACCCAGAGGTACAACATCGCGAGGCTTCTGGTAACGTTTGCGAGACCGATCAGGCCGGGGGTTGTGGTTTGAGACGTCAATGCGCAGTTCGGCGCGAGACGCCTTTAGACCCGCGGACGTGTTTTTACCATAGAGAATGATAAGAGGCCAGCCAACAAGCCATTTTAGCATGGGCATGCTGTCGCTATAATGGCACAGATATAAAGCTGAGTCCTATTTATCTCTATGCTTTCCACCAAAGATGTATGTATGTATGTGTGTGTGTGTATGTATGTATGTATGTATATGTGTATATGTGTATGTATGTATGTATATATATGTATGTATGTATGTATATATATATATGTATGTATATATATATATGTATGTATATATATGTATGTATATGTATGTATATATATGTATGTATGTATATATATGTATGTATGCATGTATATGTATATATGTATGTATGTATATGTATGTATGTATATATATGTATGTATGTATGTATGTATATGTATATATATATATATATGTGTATATATATGTATGTGTGTATGTGTGTATATGTATATATACGTATATATACATGTGTATATGTATATATACGTATATATACATGTGTATATGTATATATACGTATATATATATGTGTGTATATGTGTATATATATATATGTGTATATATATATGTATATGTATGTATATATATGTATATATATATGTATATGTATGTATATATATGTATATATGTATATGTATGTATGTATATATATATGTGTATATGTATGTATATATATATGTGTATATGTATGTATATATATATGTGTATATGTATGTATATATATATATGTGTATATGTATATATACGTATATATACATGTGTATATGTATATATACGTATATATACATGTGTATATGTATATATACGTATATATACATGTGTATATGTATATATACGTATATATACATGTGTATATGTATATATACGTATATATACATGTGTATATGTATATATACGTATATATACATGTGTATATGTATATATACGTATATATACATGTGTATATGTATATATACGTATATATACATGTGTATATGTATATATACGTATATATACATGTGTATATGTATATATACGTATATATACATGTGTATATGTATATATACGTATATATACATGTGTATATGTATATATACGTATATATACATGTGTATATGTATATATACGTATATATACATGTGTATATGTATATATACGTATATATACATGTGTATATGTATATATACGTATATATACGTATATATACATGTGTATATATACGTATATATACATGTGTATATATACGTATATATACATGTGTATATGTATATATACGTATATATACATGTGTATATGTATATATACGTGTGTATATGTATATATACGTATATATACGTGTGTATATGTATATATACGTATATATACGTGTGTATACGTATATATACGTATATATACATGTGTATACGTATATATACGTATATATACATGTGTATACGTATATATACATATATATATATGTATACATATGTATATGTATACACATATATATATATATATGTATACATATATATATGTATATGTATACACATATATATATGTATACATATATATATGTATATGTATACACATATATATATGTGTGTATATATATATATATGATTTTAAAAAGAAATAAAAAGTTGTAAATGGCACCTTTGTTTAACTAGGCAAGTCGGTTAAGAACAAATTCTTATTTACAATGCTCCGCCCTATGGGACTCAAAATCACGGCTGGATGTGATGCAGCCTGGATTCGAACAGTTGCAAAATGTAGTGATAGCCCTCCATCTTCAAGATCCTTTTTACCCTGTACAAATCTCCCACTTTTCCACCACCAAAGCACCCCCAGACCATGACATTGCCTCCACCATGCTTGACAGATGGCGGCAAGCACTCTTCCAGCATCCTTTCATTGTCTCACAAATGTTCTTTGTCATCCAAACACCTCAAACTTAGATTCGTCTTTCCGTAAAACCTTTGTCCAATCTTCCTCTGTCCAGTGTCTGTGTTCTTTTGCCCATCTTAATATTTTCTTTTTATTGGCCAGTCTGAGATATGGATTTTTCTTTGCAACTCTGCCTAGATGGCCAGCATCCCGGAGTCGCCTCTTTACTGTTGATGTTGAGACTGGTGTTTTGCGGGTACTATTTAATGAAGCTGCCAGTTGAGGACTTGTGAGGCATCTGTTTCTCAACCTAGACAATAATATACTTGTCCTCTTGCTCAGTTGTGCACCAGGGCCTCCCACTCTTTCTATTCTGGTTAGGGCCAGTTTGCGCTATTCTGTGAAGGGAGTATTACAAGATCTTCAGTTTCTTGGCAATTTCTCACGTGGAATAGCCTTAATTTCTCAGAACAAGAATAGCCTTTTAAAATGAGAAACTTGGATTAGCTAATACAACATGCCCTTGGAACACAGGAGTGATGGTTGCTGATAATGGGCCTTTGTACACCTACGTAGATATTCCATAAATCTGCAGTTTCCAGCTACAATGGTCATTTACAACATTAACAATGTCTACATTGCATTTCTGATCAATTTGATATTTTAATGGACAAAAGTGCTTTTCAATGACATTTAAGTGACCCCAAACTTTTAACTTTTAGAGATTACCAATGTCACTGTCCCCATTACAACAACGAAATACATGTAATTTTGAAATACTGTAGAATTCCATTCATTCCTATGGAGGACTGCTCCTACTACGGAGTGCCAATATGGCCGATCGGTGGCTTCAAAGCCTTTCAATAACCACAACATAGCATCAGCAAGGGTTTGTATTGGTTTCTACGAGTTTAGCTTGCCAACGTTGCCATGACATCGCCTACAAGTGTGATCGGGATTTCGATTGGCGAATAATTGTCTGGCTATATTCACACTGCGGTATCTGGGCACAGCTAGCTAGCTAAACTATTGGGAACCACTGCCCATATAGTAGAGGCGTTTGAGGTCAATCCATACAATTTTGTAACGTAGAAATGATGTGCATTTATGCGCCCATCACAACATCCGGTGCTAGCTGAGACGGCTCTGCTTCATCGTACACACTTGAGCCCCTGGAAAGCTGAAATAATGACGTAATTAATTCACTTAAGGGAAATGCGTTGATTGATGCCAGTTACTCATCAGGTTAAGCAAGCGAATGTGCGTATTATCCGATCACAAAATAAATAACCTTAACTTCCAAACCACTGTGCAGTAACTGATTTATTAATTTGTTATGGGAAGATTTGTGAACCTGCGCAGTGCCTTAAATCAAGCTGACCCAGAACTGGATACAATGTCACCACATCCTAACAAAAAGACCTTTGTTAGATGAAGACAACCAGAGTTACTTACATATAACGGAGTTCATGATCAGAACACTACATAGGGGTTATATAGACGAATAAATGACTGACTAATTATTTTATTAGTCATCTCAGGGATCTTACTTAAAACGTCAGACAAGCAATTTCCAGTTTTGCTCATCAAAGGGAGGCAATAGACATTCAATTTAAAAAAAGTATACAAATTGTGTAGGACAACACTAAATACTACATAAAAACAACCCACAAGTTAAGTGGCAGAGTTGCCTTAATACTGAACATTCTTTATTTTCCCTCTTTAGAAGAAAGCTATTTCTGAACATTTTCTACATCAACCCGGGAGAGCACTTTGATGCGTTTGGGCATGGCCACGATAATCTCCATCCCTGCCCTTTTTCTCTTCCCCGTGGGGGTGGTAACTGTTTTGACGCTAGCGTCCTTCTGAACCAGCATGGCCTCACTCTGAGCCTGGAGAACGTCCAGTTTCTGCCTGAGCTCCCGTAGGTGGTCAATGTCGTTGATCCCGCTCACATTCTCCATGATGGATTTGAGTTTGACCACACACTCCCTCTGCAGTTCCTCCTTTTGCAGTTCCTCCCTCTCCCGCAGACCCTGTGGGGCCACCCACTGTGATTGTATGCTATGCAGTTGTAACTGTGGCGTTTGCACCAGTGGCACTGTTTCTTCAGGCCCATCCCACTGAAGAGAGACTGGGGAAGCTGGGGAGAGATGCATTAGACCATTGAGGGCTTCCTCCATCTCCTCTGTTGTGTGAGTGGTCTGTGAATGCAGCGTGAGCAGAGGGTGGTCCCTGTATTTGGGACACAGGTGCTCCCAGGTCCAATTAGGCTCAGACCTGAAGACGTGACAGAAGTGTTCACAGGGCAGGCGCTGGTCCCTCCACACCTCACACTCACAGGAGGGCCAGGTGGACTCTGACCCGAAGCTGACCGAGTAGGACCGCGCTGCCGTGGTCTCTGCCCGACTCTTCACCCGGAAGGTGCCGTCGGCGGTGTCGCTGGCCTGCTCCACCACGATGTCGGGGTCTTGCAGGGCCGCAGACATGTTGTCCATCACCAGGGCCACCACACTCCAAGGGCGATGCCACAGGAACGGAGGCACAGTGGGGTTGAGGTTGTACTCGCCAGAGGACTGGCTGTTGAGGTCTGTGTACCTGGAGGTTCAGGGAGTGTAGCAGGTTTTGACTGACCAAACATCAAAACACTTACATTAAAGGGGAATTACACTCCAAAATAAAAGTTTACAAAAGTAGTCAAATGTCAAGATGAGTCCACATCCTACATCTTAACCCCAATGCAGAAGATAAGCACTGTAAATTATATGGTGTATGGCATAAATTTAGCAGATATGTCAACAGAAGATCACTTTTGACAGCAAATACTATTCTAAATGACATTGAATCCTATTCTAAAACAAACTTACCTTTGGTGCATCTGTGGGAAGTAGTCGTCAACAAGAAACTGTAGCATTTGGCTCAGGGTGTCTTTTTTATGGACCTTCATGTTATTATGTGTGAAAAAGTCGCTCTGCATTTCCAGACCTCCGTTCACCATAGACACAAAGTTGACAATATCAACCCTCACAGCGTTCGCCCATCTCTGAATGAACAAAAACAAGAGCATGTAGCTAACTCTGTATGCGCCATCATTAGACTAGGATGCACATTATGGACCTATAGCTAGCATATTATGGGGCGGCAGGGTAGCCTAGTGGTTAGAGCGCTCGACTAGTAACCGGAAGGTTGCAAGTTCAAACCCCCGAGCCGACAAGGTACAAATCTGTCGTTCTGCCCCTGAACAGGCAGTTAACCCTAGGCAGTCATTGAAAATAACAATTTGTTCTTAACTGACTTGCCTGGTTAAATAAAGGTAAAATTAAAATTATGGATCTATTGCTAGATACTGTATCACGGATTCAGCTAGCAAAAACATAACACACTTGCTACTGTTACTGTTAAACAGGATGAAAGTACCTCTAAGCACAGGTCTGAGATCTGTTTTCTGTCTAACTACCCTGACCTTCATTAATACGCAGGTTATGACACAGCAGGTCCAGGACCTGACCCCATTGCCCCTATGATTTCAGTAATTGACATGTGCACTACAAACCTTCTCCTCTGACAGCCACTTGTTAGTGAACCAGTTCTTGAAAAGTTGTCTCTTTTCCAACCAGATGGGGCTCTGCTGTAGTAGTTCTACTGCCCCCTGGTGTTGCTCTCTGGTAAGGGCACCAGCGATGGCCTTCATCATATCAAAGATCCCCTCCTGGTTGGTGATGGCTCGGGACCGGTTGCTTAGCCACTTGGTCCAGGTCCTCTCCCGCAGGTGATCGCTGAAGACTGCCTGAGCACCTGAGATTGGAATGAGAAACAGTCCGTAATTAGCTAATTCTAACCCCCTAATGTTCTAGTATTTAGAGATTGTAACAGATTAAAAATTTTCTTGACCAACAGGTCTTTTCAAAAGAAAATCCTGAAACTCACAGCCAACAGTGCTGAGAGCACATTATGAAGCTAACTTGCTTTTCCCACCTCATAGCTAACATTAAAACCTCACCACTGTTCACCTGTGAATGCTGCCTCCACCGCCTTCATCTCCACAGGGCAGTGTTCAGTGAGGATGTAGGCTGGGCTCCAGCCCCGGTTCCACTGCCTGAACACCCCCAGCGCCTCTCCCAAGGCTTCGGCGCTCCTCGACTGCACGACAAACAGGCCCACCGGCGCCACGCTCACATTGGTGCGCACGCACAGGAAGAAGAGTGGCAGGGGGAAGCGCGTCCTCTTATAGGCCGCGTCCAGGAAGCACACCTCCTTGCCATACTGCCTAAGCAGCTGCCGCTGCCAGTCCGTCTGGTAGCAGAGCAACAGGTTCTCGACCTCTGATTGAACCCTAAGCAGGAAGTTGATTCTAGGAGCTTCTGCCTTCCAATTCTCTGCCAAGGTCTAAGAGGAGGGGGGGGGTTGTTATGATTAATAGCTGAGGTGAAACTTTTGCGTCCTTTCAATTATTTCAGTGCTAACCAAACTCCTTTTTGCGCCAGCGTGAGCTTTATATATGGTTGTGCACCTTGACTTTTGCGATAACATGTCTGTCTTATTCTAAACCACAGCAGTGATATTCCCATGAACTTAAACAACCCCAATGACGTGTCATGGAGTAATATTTATCTGTGCTCCAAGTGTGTAGAAGTTTCAGACTACATACTTTCTAAAAAGCAGTTCTGTCTGGGGAAAGGGCTCAGGGAGAAAGTGTTGGGGTCCGAGAGAATGACACCACTCAACCCAGTTGTTGTTGTAGATTTAAATAATAATGGCCAGCATCTACTGTCAACATGTAAGGTGGCAGGTAGCCTAGCGGTTAAGAACGTTGGGCCAGTAATAGAAAGGTTGCCGGTTAGAATCAGCCGACTAGGTGAAAAATCTGTCTGTGCCCTTTGAGCAAGGCACTTTACCCTAATTGCTCATGTAAGTCACTCTGGATGAGAACGTCTGCTAAATTACAAAAATATAGATACAATCGCAATGGAGGCAATGACTATGTATCCAATTCAGTGACTGCGTTTAGACAGGCAGCCCAGTTCTAATCTTTTTTTTTTACTAATTGGTCATTTGACCAATCAGATCAGTTCTGAAAAAGATCTGATGTGTAAAGATCAATTAGTAAACACAACCTTTGTTGGTGGAGAAAGGAGTCTCTGGAAAGACTCCAGGATCTGGGCTGATGACAAACATTTTCAGTGGCTTTCTGCTCTTCCCATGTAAGGATAACGCACCACAAAGATGTTATGAATTTTCATTTTTCTTGAATCCATGGAAAACTCTGCATGTGCGTTCCTGAATTGTATGATAAAGCCTCGTCAAGTCTCTTTCTATCATGCACAGAAACAGGCACTAACACACAATCATCCAAACTGAAAGCTACAGACTGGGATTTGGGAAGCTATTCAATTGTCATTTCAATTCTTGATATTTACCTATTGATTGTAGAAGAATATAATGTATGAATGCCTCATGTGCTCAGCACAACTGTCGGTTTGTCCTTACCCAACATATTCACTTGCTTGATTTTGGGCATCAGGAGACTGAAAGCAATATATACTGAAAGCATGAATGTTAACATGCAGAATGTTTTGGGACTATATCAAAAAGACTAATGAAACAATAGCGAGTAAAATGCCCCTTTAAACAAGTGTTTCAAAGAATGTGGGTGACATGCATACAAACTGTTCATAAATTGCAGTGAAATCATACAGATAAAACCACCAGCCCCAATGGCCTTATCTCAGAAGACAATCCAAATATCTGATGAATAGGTGGGAATGATAGTGCAGCACAGCCTTCTCACCAGCAGGTTGACCAGGTCTATTTTACTGTAGTGTTCTTCCGCGATGACCTGAGCCATGACGGCATGGATGGTTTTCTCTGTGGGGAAGAAGCGCCTCAGCGGCGGCGGGGTCGTGTCTTGGAACAGCTCCGTCCGCACGTACTGGACCATCTGGTTCTTTACCTCCTTCACCTTCCTCACCCCCTGCTGCACCAACGCTCGGATGTAACCTTTGACCCTGTCGTCCATCTGATCTGCACCCTGAGGGAACGAGGAGTGGCTTTTGTTAAGTAGGGAGAAAATACCTCTAACCACTGTTACAGGGTCAGATACTTGTATTCCACAGGGAATTTTAAGAGATCAAGGTTTTATTACATCTGTGTTCCCGAACAGACATACAGATACTAATTATGTAGCCTAAAGAGAGTCCAATGCAATAGATCCCATGGTCATAGTATAGTAATAACATAGTAATACCTTTCCAATAGGATGGCCCTTGTGGTCAGTGACACTGGGTATTTTGAGGAAATACTGTATCTTCCACTGCACTGAGGCTGGGTCTGTCTGGAGAGCTTGTTTGATGGAAATAGACATGACCCTCCTCAACCGTGATGTGTCCTTCTCCAACTGATGCAGTATGGAGCGAGCGCACACACACACACACAGATATAATTATGTATATTAGTCTGATGTGCATTCTAATGTTGACTGTGGTGCACGGTCACTGGAGTTACATAATAAACATAAACACAGTTTCACCCGTACCTTGAATCCAGGGAACTTCACAATACGGCTGATTGTGAACACAGCAGGGCATGCTACTTTCTTGGTTTTCAGCAACAGGTTTCTTTTTTCCTTGCCATCTTTTTCCTGAAATATCAAAATCAAATGTTAATTGTCACATGCTTAGTAAACAACTGGTGTAAAAGTGACATGCTTACAGGCCCTTCCCAACAACAAAGTAAAATAACAGAAAAACAATAACAAGGAATGAATACACAATGAGTAACAATAACTTTGCTATATACACGGTGTACCTGTGTCGATGTGCAAGGGTACGAGGTTATTGAGGTAGATATGTACATATAGGTAGAGGTAAAGTGACTAGCCAACAGGATAGATAAACCGTAGCATCAGCGTATGTGATGAGTCAAAGGGTCAATGCAGATAGTCCGGGTAGCTATTTGATTAACTATTTAGCAGTCAAGGCTTGGAGGTAGACGTGGCTCAAGACTTGTTGCATCGGTACCGCTTGCCGTGCTATAGCAGAGAGAACAGTCTATGGCATGGGTGGCTGGAGTCTGATCATTTTTAGGGGCTTCTTCTGACACCGCCTGGTATAGAGGTCCTGGATGGCAGGTAGCACTGCTCCAGTGATGTACTGGGCCGTACGCACGACCCTCTGTTGCGCCTTGTGGTCGGATACAAAGTTGATGCCATACCAAGCTGTGATGCATCCAGTCAGGATGCTGTCAATGGTGCAGCTGTAGAACTTTTTGAAGATTTGAGAAAATGAGTGGTAGGTAAGAATGGAATTGTTGAGATTGGTTGTGAACCTCAACTACCTAGAAGCATTGATGGAACCAGGGTCGTATTCATTAGGCACCATATGGAAGAAAATGTAATTAAATAGGGAGGGACAACCTTTACTCCAATAAGAAAAGTCCTTTACATTTTCAGTTGCACAATGCTTTTTAACGCTTTTCCTTAGTGCCCTAATTAATTTGTTTCAGGTCTATAAAGATTTAGATGCACTATTGTAAAGTGGCTGTTCCACTGGATGTCATAAGGTGTATGCACCAATTTGTAAGTCGCTCTGGATAAGAGCGTCTGCTAAATGACTTAAATGTAATGTAAATGTAGATGCAAAATACATCCTAGCTACAGATTGTTACACCTGATAATGTGATCTAACCAAATATTTAAGGACCTAGACAGCATTGCCAATATAAGGTTGGAGGAAAATTCTCTGTGCTACACCAAACGGTATCTAACCTGTAACTCCCAGTAATGGATAGCAAAAATATTGTTCATCACATTATCTGGTGTAACAATCTGTAGCTTACATGGAACACTTGAACCATTTCAGAATATCATAGATAGTAGCACCCTTTGATCCTCAAGTTCCTGCCTCTTCTTGAATCCACACTTTGCCCGGCCCCTGTGGCATCCCATCAGTTTGTGACCGATGAACATGAAGGGTACTCTGTCAAAGGGGATACAGGGAGTACCCTTGCCGTACTTCCATTCCCAGTATAACCGGTTCTTGTGGTCCTGTGGTTTCCAACCTGTTTAGCAGAACACATTGAAAGAGCAATGAGTCCAGAGGTGTATTGGTTAGTTTGATTTGCAGCGAAACATTTTCTGTTGCAAAACGTTTTGTCAACGGAAGCCGTTTACTTTCTAGGAACCAAACAAAACTAAAACGGGGAGGGACTTACCTGAATGTGTCCAATAGAAAACTACGTTTTCGTTGCAAAGCGTTTTATGTTTGGAGTAAACTGTTTCCGTTGCAAAATGCAACACAAAAACGTTTGCAATCGAATCCGACTAATGAATACACCAGTAGTTTGTGGAGGTTACATCACTACATAAGATTATTAATCAATCAATGTAGGTAGGTAGCTAAATAGTATGGAACTGCTGAAAGATAGCCATGTTACTCTGGTGATTGTTTGCGCATTCTGCAGCTTGATCAATGCACGTTTCCTACAGGCAACACACTCTTTGGCTAACGTCGAGAGCTAGTTTACCTTGGTCATTGAATCGCTTGTCCACACGGTAAGAAATATATTTCACACAGGTTGACTCTTCCACGTGTGAGATATGCTTATTGACCTCTTCAATTGTTTCAAATACAGCTTCGTCGCTCATTTTTATTTATAATCTGTTACCAATACATATAAACATTCAAAAAATGTCGCTAGCTAAACTAAAGCGGTAATATTTGCGATTATTTAATTGGTTCACGTGCGGATCAATAGACCCGCCTTCTTAAAATGGTGGTTTCTCATTGGTGTAATGCGAGTTCCGTCACTAAAATGGAAACAAACGATTGGCTTCTATTCGAAACCAATCAACCGTTTTCTTACACGTCATTAGATTGCGACTCAATCACGTTGAGGACAACACGCTTGACGGTACCGTATTTTAAATATTTTCGTAGCAATTTTCCTCAATGTTTCAACAGAATACAATCCGGGTTACGAGTCGTATATTTTGGCATACAAGTTATACTTTGTCGAGATCATGGACTCAGTTATCAAGGACAAGACTACTGCACGTACAACCGCTTGCATCAGGGACCAGTCAATGGTCCTCTTCACAGTCAAGACACAGCAGTGGTCCGACTTTGCCAGTAGCTTTCAGTCAGTATCGAAGAGACGTACCTCGACATAAATTCTCTACCACAACACACGTCTGCAGCGATTCTATTGGGAAGATTCATTCAACGCATTACCACTTGGTTTACACATGCAAGGTAATGGTTGAGATTTTAAATGGAAGTTATTTTTTACATCATGTTTCTACAGTGACAGTCGTAGCATGATTTGGCAATCAAGATTTGGTTGGTGAGGTTATCAAAACACTGGTACTCAGGGCCGGTATCCACAAAACATCTCAGAGTAGGAGTGTGATGGATTTTTATTTAGTATTTATTTTTATTTAACTTGGCAAGTCAGTTAAGAACACATTCTTATTTACAATGACCGCCTACCAAAAGGCAAAATACCTTCTGCTGGGATAAAAAAATATATATATATAAAAATGTACATGTACTGTCGTTGTGATGTGGGTTTTGCGGAAATCGACTCTGCCGCACGAGCGTGCTGGACGATAGCGTGCTGGACTTCGGGTTAGAAGGTCAATTGTTCGAGACCTGCTCCCTGCCTGTGTCATTACAATATATATATATAAATATAGGACAAAACACACATCGCAATAACAATACATCACGCAAAGCAGCCACAACTGTCAGTAAGAGTGTCCATGATTGAGTCTTTGAATGAAGAGATTGAGATCAAACTGTCCAGGTTGAGTGTTTATTTGCAGCTTGTTTCTGTCACTTGCTGCAGCAAACTGAAAAGATCAGTTTTGCCTTTTAGATAATAATGAATACGATTATATGGATAGTTTTATAAAGTTCAGATTCACCCAGACTCTTCTAATGAACTGTATCATTATTTGACTGTAAATGATCTGTATGCAGGTGTGCTCAACCAGGTCAACGAAGAGGATATCCAAGGTAGCCTATCATAAAGGTGTTGTCCTAGTGACCTGCACAGGATGTGAAAAACACCACATTATTGCTGACAACTTGGGTTGGTTCTCTGATCTGAAGGGAAAGAGGTTGGTAGCCAAGTTAATATAGGTCTGAACATTTTACATGCATGCATTCTACAGTTGTGGCCAAAGGTTTTGAGAATGACACATATTATTTTTCACAAAGTCTGCTGCCTCAGTTTGTATGATGGCAATTTGCATATACTCCAGAATGTTATGAAGAGTGATCAGATGAATTGCAATTAATTGCAAAGTCCCTCTTTGCCATGCAAATGAACTGAATCCCACCAAAACATTTCCACTTGCATTTCAGCCCTGCCACAAAAGGACCAGTTGACATGTCAGTGATGTCAACACTCCCACCCGTGTTAACGAGGACAAGGCTGGCGATCACTCTGTCGTGCTGATTGAGTTTGAATAACAGACTGGAAGCTTCAAAAGGAGGGTAGTGCTTGGAATCATTGTTCTTTCTTTGTTGACCATGGTTACCTGCAAGGAAACACGTGCTGTCATCATTGCTTTGCACAAAAAGGGCTTCACAGGCAAGGATATTGCTGCCAGTAAGATCAACCATTTATCGGATCATCAAGAACTTCAAGGAGAGCAGTTCAATTGTTGTGAAGAAGGCTTCAGGGCCCCCAGAGAAAGTCCAGCAAGCCCCTGGACCGTCTCCTAAAGTTGATTCAGCTGTGGGATCGGGGCACCACCAGTACAGAGCTTGCTCAGGAATGGCAGCAGGCAGGTGTGCGTGCAAGTGGACTGCTGAGAACTGGGGTAAAGTCATTTTCTCTGATCAATCCCCTTTCCGATTGTTTGGGGAATACGGAAAAAAGCTTGTCCGGAGAAGAAAAGGTGGGCGCTACCATCAGTCCTGTGTCATGCCAACAGTAAAGCATCCTGAGACCAAGAGAGTGGGCTCACTCACAATTTTGCCTAAGAGCACAGCCATAAATAAAGAATGGTACCAACACATCCTCCGAGAGCAACTTCTCCCAACCATCTAGGAACAGTTTGCTGACGACCAATGCCTTTTCCAGCATAATGGAGCACCTTGCCATAAGGCAAAAGTGATAACTAAGTGGCTCGGGGAACAAAACATCAATATTTTGGGTCCATGGCCAGGAAACTCCCCAGATATTAATCCCATTTAGAACTTGTGGTCAATCCTCAAGAGGCGGGTGGACAAACAAAGAAACACATTCTGACAAACTCTGAGCATTGATTATGCAAGAATGGGCTGCCATCAGTCAGGATGTGGCCCAGAAGTTAATTGACAGTATGCCAGGGTGGATTGCAGAGGTCTTGAAAAAGAAGGGTTAACACTGCAAATATTGACTCATTGCATCAACTTCATGCAATTGTCAATAAAAGTATTTGACACTTATGAAATGCTTGTAATTATACTTCAGTATTCCATAGTAACATCTGACAAAAATATCTAAAGACACTGAAGCAGCAAACTTTGTGGAAATTAATATTTGTGTCATTCTCAAAACCTTTGGCCACGACTGTGTTACAAGGATATGTATTATCCCTATTGATAGTGATATGCACAGAAGAGAAATGGAACTGCAGTCATAGTGAATCATAAGTAAATCCCTTATTAATAGGTTGTAACGTTTGTGTGGACTAAAGGGCACTACACACTTCACGCAAATGCAGCATCATTTTCTCACACAGTTCTAGGTACGATGCTCCTTTGCTCTGTTTGCATGAAGTGTGTAGCCTCCTTCAGATGAGTATTATTCCTGAATCATTCTTTTTTATTATTCATGTTGGTTATTTTTCCGACAGGAACATTGAGGAAATCCTTGCAGCGAAAGGGGAGAAAGTGAAGAGGGGAGAAGAAGAGGCGGCCTTCGAGATTGTTATAGAGGAGTCCGGCAAGGATACAACACAGACTGCTCAAGATGCAAAGAAACCTTCACCAGAGTCTGATGACTCAGGGAAACCATGACTAACTCTCTGTGGGTGTGTGTGCGCACAACAAGGACATCGTTCTCTATGAGGGGAAAAATTGCTATTACTAAGTAAATGTAACACTTCTTTTGATATTTCTTTCTCCATATTGTTTTCATAAGATGTTGATAATTTCTTATCACACTATGTTATACCAACTGAACACTACTGCCAGAATATTCCTTGGGTTTACACCAATCTTACTACTACTGCACTGATCACACTCAAACAGAAAAGGCTGATGCTTGCAATTCATTTTTATTGTAAAGTTGTATGATATGAAGCAGGAAGAATTAACATTCAAAGGCCCATTTAGGGCCATGGCAAACTGCCTATCATAGACCCTCTCCCTCTTCCTCCATGATGTCCTCCAGCAGCACATGAAAGCAATGCTGTCAATCCACATGGAATCAGAACATAGAGTGCTCCTGTAAAACAATTATTCCGCCAGGAATTAATCAAACAGACATTGAACGAATGGGATTCACAGTAATACATTAGTCTGAAAATGTTCAATCATGAACCCCAGTTGTGGAGCCCCTATCCTCTCATCACAAGCCCAAGCACTTACCTCATCTGCTCTTCTGTGTTTTCCTCTTCCTGCCTCCCTCCCTTTCATCCTTTCCTATTGATGCTTCAACAGACCTCATACCCCACAATCTGTTTCAGGAAAAAAAACATCCGAAAGCCCACTCACTTGAGGTGAATAATCACATGAGATCAGGAATTGTAGTGTTTGAGTTGAACAACATTACCTAAACATACTTCTATCAACACTAATACAGTTTTCTACAGAGAACAGGCTTTGATAGTAAACACTTACCTAATGTAGTCATCCAGCTGTGCTCCTCCTCCAACCCTCCCATCCTTTCCAATTAATGCTTCAACAGATCTGTTTCTTTGGCTGCTCTTCTTTACTGCTAATCTCATTTACCTTTTATCCCATGGTCCTTCTATATCTTCTACTTCTATATCTCCTACTTCCCTCCTGATAAACCACTCTGGTCTCTCTTCCTCCTCTCTCATGTTTCCTCCTCTTCACCCTCAGGCCTGGCTTCCTTATAATTTGTTCCTCCTTTTACTTATTTTATCGTTTTTTTGATTATTTTTACTCTTTAAAACAAACTCATTTGTTGTTTATTTACATCTATCAACATACCTAGGAGCATTGACTTGTACATTTCTTCTTTTGTCTGCTCCCTTTCTTTTGTCATCTACTGAAAAGTTGTCGATGCCTCGTCCGCCGCTTTCTTCTGCTTCTTCCTTGTTCTCCTCTTTGCAGACTGTGCGTGAGCGGTCTCTGGACGTTGCTCCCTCTCTTCCCTCCGCACAGAGGCGTCAGATGTAGACGCTGTGACCTCGTATGCCACCACCTGTTTTGCTCTCTGTGTCTGTCCTTTTTTCTGACACAGCGCACGCCTCTTTTCTCTTTCAATCTGTGCATTCCTCTCTTCTCTCTCATACAGTTTCTCCATCTCCATTTTGAACCTGGCCTCGTGATCTTTTATTCTTTGAAGCTCTGCTCTCTTCTTATCCTCGTCCCGTATCCTTGTCTGCCTTTTCTGTTCCTCCTTCTCTTGTTCCTGCTGTATCTTCAATCTCCTTTTCTGTTCCTCTTTCCTCCTCTTGTCTTCTTTCTCTCGTGCCTTTTGCTGCATCTCCAACACCTTCATTCTCTCCTTTTCCCTGTTCCTCTCCTCCTCCATCCTCTGTTTCTCCATCTTTTTCTCTTCCTCTGCCCTCTTTTTCTCTTCTTTTGCACGGGCCTTTTGTTGCATCTCCTGCTGCTTTCTTTCTTTTTCTCTCTCTTTTTTCTCTTGCTCTTGTCTCTTTTTCTCATGTTCAATCTTTAGTTTCATCTCTGCCTTCTCCCTTTTCCTCTGCTCCTCTAACTTGTTTTTTTCCATATTTTCTGTCCTTTTCCTTTCCTCCTCATTCAATTTCTTCTGCCTCTTTTCCCACTTTTTGAGCTCTTCGTCCCTGGCTTTTTCCTTCCTCCTTTCAATCTTCATCATCTCTTCATTTCTCTTAGCCTCATACTTGAAATATTTGATCCTGTCTGCGTAGCTCATGGCATTAAGTTCTTCTATCCCTCGGCTCGCCATCATAGACATTGCATTGGCGGTTGCAAATCTCCCTTCCATTTTACCACTATCAATCTCCTTCCTGTCCCTCTTACCATAAGGATCCCTGTGTAGACATCTCTGCTGTTGTCCACTCATGCTCTCCTCACTTTCACTACTCCCCTCCTGACTTGTGTCCTCACTCACACTCTGAGACACATCATCCTCAGACGAGCACGAGGGAGTCACAGCATTCTCAGTGATGACGCGGAGCGCCTTGATGTAGTCAGCTTCTGTGTTCACTCTGTGAGCGAGCGGGCACAGCTCCTCGTAAATGGATTTCCATGTGAGTGACTCCTCACAAACGTCGTCAGGCAGGTATAGATCAGATGATTGCCTCTTGAGCACATTCACAACCTCTGCCAGGTCCTGCTGGGTGTCCCCCTGAGTGTCCTCTCGGGCGGCCACTGGCGTGGCCTCTGGGCTGGCCGGGGGCTGTGGCAGGGGTATTAGATGGTTTTACTGCAGAGGAGCAGGAGGCCTCAGTGTCATCGTTCTTGTCATCGCTGTTTGCCATTTTCTTCAGAATCTCTTCCTTTCTCTTTTGGGCCATCCTCTCTTTCAGCTGTGCTTTATACATGCTTGCAATTTCTGCTCCTCTCCGTTGAACTTCCTCAGACAATTCCTCAGACGATGCAGTCTCTGGCCTCTTAACCTCATCCTTGACCTTTGCCTGGCCAGTCAATGGGGACCTGGGGTGGACCTGCAGATGGGTCTGTCTCATCCGGGCAGGAGGGCCGGAAGCCAGGAGGTGGGATGGGACAGCAAATCGGTGTGAAGCGTGTGGGTGTGATGTCTTGGACGGAGAATGAGGCCATTTATCAGGGGAGGTGCAGCTCTGTGTGTCCAGAGGGGGAAAGATTGAGTGTTTCTTAGGTGGGTCCTTCTGGGTGCCGGCAGCATGCTGGTCAGGCTCCGATTGGCTGTTGGCGAGGTACCTGTGGTGGTTGTACCAGGGGAAAGCTGGCAGTGTCGGGGAGACGGGACAAATAATGGAGGAGGTGGAGCGCTGCTTGATCACCCCTTTATCCACCCCAATCTGTATGATGACAGACACACTTTTATTACTTAATAGCTTGATGGTTATTGTTATTACTATCTTAAAACAATTACATGTGGATGGGTAATAAATATCATAGAGAAAACACGTTTTATTACTGTATATTAGCCTATTAGGAAAATGGGAAGGTCCACACTTTTGGAATCATTCAAATTCAGAAATTCTTCCATTCCTTTTCAACTTTATTCTAAGAATGCAGACCTTCCTAGGAATACTACCATTGCAGAATGCAGACCTTCTTAAGAATACTACCAGTGCAGAACACAGACCTTCCTCAGAATACTATCAGTGCAGAATGCATACCTTCCTCAGAATACTACCAGTACAGACTCTATACCTTCTTAAGAATACTACCAGTGCAGAATGCAGACCTTCTTAATAATACTACCAGTGCAGAATGCAGACCTTCTTAATAATACTACCAGTGCAGAATGCAGACCTTCTTAATAATACTACCAGTGCAGAATTCAGACCTTCCTCAGAATACTTCCAGTGTGCAGTTATTTTTCTTGCCTTCTTATTTCACTATTCTATCTATTTAGATCTTTTTTCTGTGTATCAGGATTGGGAACATCTAAAGCAACTACAGTATATCTACTTATATGAAAGTCTGATTAAAGAAAAGGGCTCTTGTTACCTCCTCCAAGAGTTGGTGCAGCCTAAATATTTCTCCATACAGCGCCTTAATCTCCCTCATGTTTCCTCGCTCAGTTCTCCATGTCTCTCTAGCCAATCTCCAATGGGCGAGGTCAAGGTCATGGATATCCTCCCGCATGCCTAGTTCAACCTGGGTTCCCTTCTCATTTAGCCTCTTCTTTTTCCTCTTCTTCTGGATAGAATCGGTGTTCTCCTTGTCCCGCCTACACACCTTTGGGGCAGTAGGGATATTGAGAATAGAATATGGTATATTTTATTTTACTCATTGGATTATTATGTGCCTTCCATTGTATTTCATTGATATAGAATATCAATAAGGTATCATGTTGACACTAGATCAAGCCGTAGTTTGTACAAAGTTTACACTGATTGGCCATACATGATTAGTTAGTCTGGACCACTTTAGTGGGTCGTAGATTTAGCCTGCAGATGGGACTTACATTAAGGCTGGGGAGTTGTGAGGAGTTGTGAGGCTGGTGTGTTCTGGGCCCGTGGAGTTCAGTAGTTCCTGTGCAGAAATCATCCTGTGCAGTCCGATTTGCCCATGGCTAGAAATGAAAATGATGACAAACATGCAGTCAGAAATGAGGTTATCATGGTACAAGCTTGTTATTTTCAATCTTAGAAAAGCTCATAGGCCTATATGTCAAAGTGATGATTTTAAATCACTGGAGTTTTGACTATGGGGGTGGTGAGAGAAAAGATATTCTAACCATTCTTATGATGAGCCTTGGAAAGGAGAACTTTCCCATAGTTCCTTCAATTACAGTAATCCTGAAAAAGATACAATATGGCTTAAAAATATGATTATATTATTCAAATCATCTAAATTAAATTGTGCCACAAAGTAGGCCTTTTCACACTAAATCACAAGTGGTCACAACTACTTACCACCAAAATAACCATCCAAAATATAGCAATGATTTTGACCCTGAATTGAACTTGTTGTGTTGCTGTAATATGACAGTAATGCTATGGCAAACCTTTTAGGCTGTCATCATACCAGAATACAATCATTTATGACATCACAATTGTGATGTAATGTGGTGCCATGGGAAGCCACACCCACCATGACAGACAACAAATCACTAGAGCCACATAGGCCTATTAACCAATTAATTCACTTCTATGTTTGAAATACAGTATATTTAGTACTAGTAAGCTCATAAACATAGTAAAAACCACACTGTAGCAATGTGTATCACTTCACAGCTACTGTTCATGATGCATCATGAGTGGCTGTCCTCTGATGGGACCCTATTCCCTACATAGTGCACAACTTTTGACCAGGGCTGATAATGTACTTTATAGGGTTGATTTGGGATGCACATAGGACAATGTAAAAAAGTACCTTTGTTCGTCCTCATATTCAATTTTGCTTTGACATGAACTGATTTTTACAAAGTGAAAATGATGGGACAACAAGAAAGACATGTATTCATAAGAAAAACTGTATGTGTTGTAAATTCAATGTAGATTCCAGTTTCAAATGGTAAACATTGTAACTCTTCAGGATGTGGCAGAGTATGAAAACCTTTGCACTGTCTCTGATGCAGGCGTTTTTTCTCCCACTCATTATGACATCACTGTGACATCATATGGTGGACATTTTCCCTGAGTTTGGCATCTCCGGGGATAATATGCTGTGTGCAGACCACTTTCACACATATGCACTAGTGCAATCATTGTATTTCCTCCTGCATGAATGTATAATTGCAACATTACATCATTTTTACAATTGTGTGTCTTCCTATGGGACTCCCAATCACGGCCGAATGTGACACAGCCTGGATTCAAACCAGGGACTGTAGTGACGCCTCTTGCACGGAGATGCAGTGCTTCAGACCGCTGCACCACTCGGAAGGCCAATATAAACGCATCTTCAAAGAATTTACTGGGTTACAGTCCATATATAGGCCAATTGAAATGAATTAATTAGTCCTCCATGGATTTCACATGACTGTACAGGGGTGCATCCATTGGGTGGGCCTTGGAGGGCTCACCCACTTGCAGCCAGAACCAGCCAATCAGAATGAGTTTGTCCCCATAAAAAGGCATTATTATATGCAAATACTTGTCAGCCTCCCTCCCAGCGTGGCTACAAATTCTCTAAAAGGATGTTCGAGGCACCTTATGGTTGAAATGTTTTTTAAATATTTTTTATTTCATCTCATGAAACATGGGACCAACACTTTACATGTTGTGTGTATATTATTGTTCAGTGTACATTTCCAAGGCAACAAATCCTCTAAAACTAACCTTCCCTGGGGTAGGCTAACTCTGAGCTTTCTCATATATCCTGAATGAATTGTCTGATTTGCGAGTGAAGGACCAATGAAATCAGATCGATAGGAGTGGGGGAAAAGGGGCTTGTGCATTGATAAGCACCTCAAAATAAGTTAACAATAGGTAATAAAATATGTCACTTTTGCCCATAAGATGGCTCTAATTTGGACTATTTTCAAATAGCCTGATGAAATTTACAAAAACTTCTAGAGTAAAGACGTCCCCATATATAGGTTCAGTTTGCTCCAAGCAGAACTGGGCTAGGCGATGCAAACTTCTGTGCTCACACTCCCTAAAGACCTTCGCTTGAAAAACTAGAAGAAAGAGCCAATATTACTGTTTGTCTATTTTGAGCCACTGTAGTAACAATATAGCCAGAAACACTTCCTCAAAATAGATAGATCAAGAAATCTATATTGAATTCTTTATGTTTTTGCAGAGGAGGTCTTAGTCGCACAATTACACATCAGTTTAGTTTAGTGCAGTAATTCTCAAGTGGATGATAACAAACACTTCATTGAAGAATCCCGTCCATAGTTCCCACCCCTACTGTAAACCAATCACTGATGAAGGGGTGTAGACTTTGACTACTAAACTTCCACTTGCCTCAACAAAAGAACTGGTGCACGCGAACAGTTGAAAATAACCTACCGAACACCAAAATGAACAAAAACTTCACAAAATGTATAAGCTTAAAGTGTTTTGACTGGGAAGCATGTGACAGCCTTTTACGGAAGGTGGACGAGCAAAATCCACCATCGTAGTACGGATGAAGCCTGAGCTGGAATGTGAAGCTGGCTAGATTTTAAAAAACCTGGGTAGATCTAGCTTGCTTCTTGGTATACCACTCTGGGAACACCTTGGACTTACGACATGGGCTCTATGCTACATTATGGACAGTACTGTTCACTACTCTATACTATGGATGCACATTACCACTGTCAATACTGCACTATACATGAACACTAAGACTGTCTACACGGTTTCCCACAGCAGATATTTATTTTCTGTCAATGGGGAGCCCACCATCATAGCCAAGATCCACAACAAGATATCAGAGATGGGCCAGAGAACACACAGGATTGAACTAAACATCCAGAAAGTCTGACCGCTCTACAACTGTGGCTGTATGACATGCCATACTCTTTTTGAACAGACGGCATCAGATACATGGCCTACACATACTAAGACAGAGGAGCGCTGTTCTGCTGTCTCAGATGCTTTATCTGAGGTTGATGTGTCTTTCTGTCAATAGTGTGCAACTGCAGCCCACATTTCGTGGTGTCCCTGCATGAGGGCATTCCTGCATCTGCTACATTATGCACAGTACTGTTCACTATATACTATGGATGCACATTAACACTGTCTATAACGCACAATCTGTTGTTGAGGTTGATGACTTAAAAACAAGTGCTCCCAACTGCATCTGTTCTGGTGACACAGGAGTTTGAAGTGGAGGGAGTACAGGGCTTAGCATGTCCCTCAAGGTGGCGAAAAAAAGATTTTGACTTGGAAAAGTTGAATATTTTCAGGAGTCAGGTAATTGTTTAAGGGAGGAGGATTGGAGCGAAAGAGAGAGCAGGTTGAAAAGACTGAGGGAGGCAGAGGATGGGTTTGTATCTGTTGAAGATAGCAATGACAAGGGAGAGGGAATGTCGAGGAAGATTGGTATCAAGTTGAAACAAAGTGGGCCGGACACCAGTTTGAGTTCTGGAGGTGAAATGGAAGGGGCAGAAGGTGTTGTGAGGAGCTTGATAAAGATACGATTGGTTCAGTGGGAGTAAGATTTGTGAAGAAGGTGGAACCAGGCCTTTTGTCTGATCCATGGTCGGTTTCAAGTTGGGTGGAAAAGATGGTGGGTGCCATTGAGTCGGTGAAGGTAACCCTGAGTGGAGGTGTCTGGTGCGAGAGAAGCAGGTTGAGGTGGCCAGGGTCATTGTAATGAAGAAGATGTTGTATGCAGAGGAAGTGGAGGGTGGATCAAGGGTGAGGGATTCTGAGAGGATCCCTGAGAATAGTAGATCTTTGCCAGAACAGAGGGATAGGCCAATGAGTGATATATGTTTCAATGAGGTTGGCTTAGCATTCATAGCCATTGTTATCTGCAGTACCGCAGAGATGACACACAAGTCATAGAAAATAGATGTTGTGGTGGCAGCTGCAGAGAAGTACTTGGGGGTATGAGATTAGATTTCGGAAGAGTTACAGGGTGTGTTGAGTTGTAGTGTCCCGTCCTCTCGGGTCGTTGGCCTGGGGTAGGATAAGACAGGGTTAAAGTAGTGGAATAAGGTGATGGGTTTTAATGAGTGTAGGTTGAGTTAGAAGCGTCATTAAATATATATATATATTTTTTTGAATTTTTCACGTTTCCCCTTTACAATTTTGTATCACAAAGGTAATGGATTCATACTATAGTTCAGTAGAGGGCGATAATGCAACATTTTGGATGCCGACCGTCTTTAAACTGCACAGAAGGAGAAGAAGAAGAAGAAGAAGAATGCACCTGTTCTTTTGTGATTGCTGCACTGCCCACTATTTAACTGGAAGGAGAGCTATTCCACACAATTGTTTATGCTTTTTCTTTGGTTGTTTTTTCCCCCAAAATCTTGGGGGACAATTGTTGTTGCAACATGGTTTGGTTTCTGATTCTCATGTGGTTTGTCCAAGGTAGGACCAGTCATTTTGGTTATGTGACATCCTGCTCTTGAGTGTTTTCCATTGGAGGTAGGCCAGGCCGGCCCCACTGCGGACGCCAATTGGTTCACCATGTTATTATCTAACATGTATTATGTTCCCCTTGTGTATTTCAGTGGGCAGTGTTCCCATCACCAATTTCACAAATGCTACTACTTCAAATGCTACTTTCCCTGCCACAGGTAGGCAGGCCTGCATTTGGGACCAGTCATTTTGTTAGGTGACAGGCTGAAAGCTAGGCCTGTTTTCCATGTATATTTAATGTAGGCCAGCCTCACTGCAAAACTGTTCTGTTCCTCTTTATAATATTTTCTTTCTGTCTTTCAGTGGACAATTCCACAAACCCCAACAATTCTACAAATGTGACTTTCACTGCCACAGGTAGGCCTCTACTGTGATTCTCAAGTCAATCTCTTGGGGTGATGGGGCCTAAAGAAACAATTCAATCTGTTGTCTTCAAGTTTATGGCTTGTCTATCAAACATATTGATATGACAAAATAAGTTAGTTCACAATTTCTTTTAGGTTCTACTGCCTCAATGGGGACACGCCACAGACAAAATGATTGGCTTAAAACGCCTGAAACCAGAGAAGGTAACGCATTCATTAGATGACGCGCACAATCCTGGACCTCTACCATGAGGTCTGGACTTTAATGGCACTGGAGGTAGTGACTTGTAACTAGTACATGTCATGTCAGTGTTTCAGACCATCTCTCTCTTACAGAGGACTTACAGTTTGACCTTGCTATCATGGAGGGAGACATTCTGGTTTCGGTGAGTCTGTTATCCCTGCTTTCTGTCCTGTTACTGCGTCTTTTAGACTGATGAATCTAATTGATACCACCTTCTGATATACACAGCCTGAAGCTAATGACTCCAAAATCATTCAAGCCAGATTGTTGAACAGAATTACATTTGAACGTGCTCTACCGGTTGTCCATGGTGTTGGTCCTTCAGATGGTCACAATTTGAGCCAATATATCCACAGGAAAATATACAATGCATGCATAATAACCTAAGTGCCAGGTGATAGAAATTTCAACTTCAGTACCGTCACTCTAAAAAGTTGTGTTAACAGTACTTTCCTGTGGATATTTTTAACCATCTGAAGGATCAACACCACGGACCACCAGTAGAGTAAGTTTCAATGTCATTTTATTTAACATTCTGTCTTGTAAAGAAACCTTTAGTGATTTTGCAGTCATTAATTTCAGTCTGTGTATACCAGAAGCTGGTACAGTACCTTCCAAAAGCATCATACCCCTTGACTTATTTCACATTTTGTTGTTACAGCCTGAATTCAAAATGGATTAAATACAAATTCTAACCCAGCTACACAAAATACCCCATAATGACAGTGAAAATGTTTATTGAAAATGAAATGCAGAAATATCTCAACTAGTCGCATCCCAGAGTCGATAGTTTGTAGAAGCACCTTTGGCAGCGATTACACCCATGAGTCTCTCTGCGTAAGTCTAAGAGCTTTCCACATCTGGATTGTGTAACTTCTCAAAATCTAATCAAAATGATTCAAGCTGTCAAATTGGTTGTTGATCACTACTAAACAACCATGTTCAGGTCCTGCAGTAGATTTGTCAAAACTGTAACTTGGCCACTCGGGAACATTCTGTCTTGGTAAGAAACTCCAGTGCAGATTTGCCCTTGTGTTTTAGGTTATTGTCCTGCAGAAAGGTGAATTATGCTCCCAGTGTCTGGTAGAAAGCAGACTAAACCAGGATTTCCTCTAGGATCTTGCTTGTGCTTAGCTCATAACGTTTCTATTTTATCCTGAAACTCCCCAGTCCGCTATGATTACAAGCATACCCATAACATGATGCATCCATCACAATGCTTGAAAATATGAAGTGGTACTCAGTAATCTTTTGGATTTGCCTGTAATTACACTTTGTATTCAGGACAAAAAGATAATTGCTTTGCCACATTTTCTGCAGTATTACTTTAGTGCCTTGATGCAAACAGGATGCATGTTTTGGAATAATTTTATTCTGTACAGGCTTCATTTTCACTATCAATCAGGTTAGTATTGTAGAGTAACTAAAATGTTGTTGCGTTCTCTTATCACAGCCATTAAAGTCTAACTGTTTTATAGTCACTATTGGGCTCATGGTGAAATCCCTGAGCGGTTTCCTTCTTCTCTGGCAACTGACTTAGGAAAGACACCTGTATCTTTTGTATGGACTGGGTGTATTGAAACACCATCCGAAGTGTAATTAACTTCACCACGCTCGAAGGGATCTTCAATGTCTGCTGTTTTTGACCCATCTACCAATAGGTGCCTTATGCAAGTTTTTGAAACCAACAGGACGTAGTAGTTAAATCTGTTTGAAATGCACTGCTTGTTTGAGACCTTACAATTATCTGTATGTGTGGGTTACAGAGATGAGGTAGTCATTCTAAATTCACGTTAAACACTATTGCACAGTGAATCATGCAAATAATAGATTTGTGTGACGACAATTTAAATCGTAGTGGCACGGTTTTAGTTGATTGAATTTTTCTTAAAGATCTTAAAATATATATAGTTTACAAAACATTAGGAACACCTAATATTGAGTTGCACCCCCCTTTGCCCTCAGAAAAGCCTAAATTCGTCAGACTCTACAAGGTGTCACGCATTCCACAGGAATGCTGGCCCCATGATGTCCTCAATGCTTCCCACCATTGTGCCCAGTTGACTGGTAGTGGATCTCTAATCCGAAATAGCTCGTTCCATCTCATCCCACAGATGCTTAATTGGATTGAGATCTGGTGACTGTGCAGGCCACTGCACTAAGCTGAATTCACTGTAATTTTCGTGGAACCATTCCTGGAGAATCCTAGCCTTGTGGCTGGGGGCATTATCCTGCTGAAAAAATCAATTCACAAATGGATACACTGCTGCCATGGATGCACCTGATTTTCAATTATGTTCAGACATTCAAACGTTGCTCAACTTTTATCCAAAGTCTGCCATGAAAAGGCACCCCACAGCATCACACCACCACTGCCACTCACCAGCCTGCAATGTTGACAAACATCATGGATGCATGCATGTGGTTTTCTTCATACCCTAGTCCTCCCATCAGCGTGAAATTGCAAGAAAACGGGAGTCATCAGACCAGACGTTTTTCCAAATCTCCTGTGTGCAGTGTTTCCTTAGTCCACTGCAACATGTTTTTTTGCTGAAAGAAGTGGTACTCTGTAAGGTTGTCGGCTGCCATACCCCATTTGTGTCAAGATTCTACGAGTTGAGCATTCTTTGGAGTCTTTGGGCACAAATGTTTTACTGGACGGTCAATTGAATAGAACTGTAGCCCGTCTGTTGCTCTGCACAATTCGTGTCACCCACTGGACTGCCATTGGCTGGATGTCCTTTGGGTGGTGGACCATTCTTCACACACACGGGAAACCGAATGTGAAATACCCAGCAACGTTGCAGTTCTTGACACACTCAAACTGGTGAGCCTGGTACCTACCATACCCTGATCAAAGGTACTTCAATATTTTGTCCTGCCTATTCACCCTCTGAATGGCATATATACATGATCCATGTCGCAAGGCTTAACAATCCTCCTTTAACCGGTCTCTTCATATACACTGATTGAACAGGTGACCTCAATAAGGATCATGGCATTCACCTGGTCAGTCTGTCATGGAAAGTACACTGTATATTGCTCCATTCTTTTTTTTTCTACATACTTAGTCTGGTTTTAGTCATTTAAGTTAATACTGAAATAGTTTTACCATTTTAGAATTTAAAAACATTCATAGGGGAAACGCAGAAATAACAATTGAATTAATCGGAGGCCTATGCTGTCTCGCGACAGCTGGATTTAAGACTAGGTGTTTTGTCCTACAGGAAGACCGATTAGCTGTGAAGTCACTTTGGCCTGAGAATGAAGGCGTCACTTCTATCCCCTACAAGATCAACGATTATCTGGGTGAGTGTCGAATACAGTAGGAGAGATGAACACTAACACTAGATGTTTTCTAATACAGTGAGAATGATATGCACCGTCTAATGGTAGATTGTCTCTGATCCACACAGTGGACAGAAAGGTAACTATACTAGCAGCGTTCAAGATGATTTCAGACCAGACGTGTATCCTCTTCCACGAATACACCAATGAGATGAACTACATAGACATCATCTCTGGGACAGGGTGAGTCCAAAGTGGACACATTAACACATTCTCTCCTTCCCAGCAGTTTACAGTTAACTCACAACCTCTCCTTCCTTTTTCCTGTGTTCAATCCTTTATTTTTCTCTCTTCCTGTCTTATCCCCTCTTTCTCCTCCTTCTCTCACCTTTCTCTTTCTTCACTTAACTCTAGCTGTGCGTCGTATGTAGGTTTTCAGGGCGGGGCCCAGTCTCTGTACTTCGGTAGAGTCTGTAACGTGGGGAACCTGTGCCATGAGCTGATGCATGCCCTGGGCCTGCACCACGAGCACACACGGCCAGACCGTGACCAATACGTCACCATACAGTGGGACAACGTGGTGCCAGGTTACTCACACCAACACAACATACTAAACCACCTCACGGGCATTACATGTGGATCAGGGGCAGGGCTGGTCAATTTGTCCCCTGAAGAGCTTTAGTACTAGCCCAACACTAACATACCTGATTCAGCTTTTTGTGGTCTGGAGTGAAGACCGTACAGAATAACTAACTATTGACATTTAATATTTGATTAGGTACTGCCTAAGTGTAACGGATGTGAAACGGCTAGCTTAGTTAGCGGTGGTGCGCGCTAAATAGCGTTTCAATCGGTGACGCCACTTGCTCTGAGACCTTGAAGTAGTGGTTCCCCTTGCTCTGCAAGGGCCGTGGCTTTTGTGGAGCGATGGGTAACGATGCTTCGTGGGTGTCAGTTGTTGTGTGCAGAGGGTCCCTGGTTCGCGCCCGGGTATGGGCGAGGGGACGGTCTAAAGTTATACTATTACATAACCAGCAGCTACTCTTCCTGGGCTCCACACAACATGAAACACTACATAACATGAATAGACAGTGCACCACAAGGACAGAAAAACATTAGTTTAAAATAAGAATAGTCTTTCATACATTTATGCCTTAATGTTCCATTTATCATGTACTTATTATAACGGAAATACTGCAGCCATTAATTTCCCCATACATTGCAACCCTTTCCTCTACTGTTGAAATTGCAGGTCCCGATGGCCTAATATCATAGCAACCTTGAATCCTGATCTCCTAATCTCACAGTACCAGTTATGTAAACACCAGAGAATCTTACACCAGTAACCATCAGTGTTCTTCAGTTTGAGACCAATACTATGTATTTCATAGACTCATTTCCAATTATGTAGAATTGAACTGAATTCGTTAACTCCTGCAAATTTCTTCTGGCATGATTGCAGCAACCTTGTTTGCTAAATTTGCCTGACGCGAATAACTACATTGTCATCTACAGTTACCACCTATCCTGGTGTAAAATATACCTTTTACAGTTGCCACCCGTAATGGGTATCCTGGGATAACATGTAAGCTCGTTTTGAGGGCAGTTTTGTTACATTACCACCCGCAATGGGTTTCATTAGGTAAGATGAAATATTCATGCCTTGAATCATGTAGAGTTTCCTCCTGCTAGAGGTTCAACTTAATGGTTTCCATCTCAACTTGTATACATTTCCATTTTCATTCCCCTATATCACATTCACACCCAGCAGTGGCCACCAGTCACATCTGCCTCTTGTAACTCTTTTAACTTCCAGGAAAACAAGAGAACTTTAAGGTGAAGAAAGGAGACACTCAGGACCTGCCCTATGACTACGACTCCATAATGCACTACGGAACGTCAGTCACACTGCTCTCCTCCTTATTCCCACTAAAGTCCTAATTTTACTCACCTTGTTTTTAAACTGCTAGCAATAAGTAAATATTAGTTTTACTGTGACTTGTGTACGGTATCCAGCTCCAGTAACATTTCCCTGTGCGTACCAAATGGTTCCCTCTTTAGGTCACTATTTTTTTTACCTGGGCTCTGGTCAAACTATGTGCACTATATTGGGAATAGGGTGGCATTGTGGCGCAGTCCTTGTGTTAAAGTAGCAAGTCCTCTAATCCCCCATTGTTGGGTTTCTCCTGGCAGAAACTACTTCTCATCAAACCGGAACCCCACTATTGACTCCAAGAAGAGGGGAGTCCAGATTGGACAGAGAAATCACCTGAGCCCCCTGGACATAACACGCCTTAACAAACTCTATCAATGTGGTAAAGGCATGCGCGCGCACACACACACAGACAGGAAAAATATCAGAATTGGGCTGCCTTTGTAAATGCAGTCATTATCGCACTGTATTCTAACCATGTTCATGTCCTGTTACAGAATAACAATGAAGAACATAACATCGAAGAAGATTTCAACACTGCTGCTGTCGACTGAAGATTCCAACACAAATGGCACTGACATTTTAACTTCTCAACAATGAATAAGTTGAACAAGTCCCTTAAAGCTTTCTGATGTGTTGTACGTGTGTTCAGCAGCAGGTAGTTTAATTTGTCCCATGTGCTCTTGCTGCCTTGAATTAGGCCTATTCCACTGCACTTGTCTTGGAAATAAATAAAATGATCTAGACTGAAAATAATCCAGTCAGTGTGATGTTTCATTCTATAATGGACCTTCTCAGCTATGCTCATCATGCATCCCAAGGTGGGATCAGAGATGAAGTAGATCTAACATAGCAGGAGAGATGACTTAAATTAATGGTGATTAAGGTATAAAACTTGGCTGGCTAGCTAGGCAACAAATTATTTAAAAATGATGATTGCTGTAACAGGACTTAGACAGCAGGGATCATAGTCACCAAAATCAGAATGCCACCCTCTGGAATGGTGTACTACGAAACCTGTTTGAGTTGACCAACTTTGGCAAACTCATGAGCTCAACCATGAATGCGGCTCACCATTTAGCAAGGAATACTAAACAAATATACATATGTATAGACACACTACTGTTCAATAGTTTTGGGTCACTTGAAATGTCCTTGTTTTTGAAAGCCTTTTGTCCATTAAAATATCAACTTGATCAGAAAGTGTAGACAATGTAAATAACCATTGTAGCTGGAAAATGCTGTGTTATGAAGTCGGAAGTTCACAGACCCCTTAGCCCAATACATTTCAACAAGGTTTTAAAAAAAATTTCCTGACTACTTAATCCCAGTAAAAATTCCCTGTCTTTGGTCATTTAGGATCCCCACCATATTTTAAGAAATGTCAGCATAATCAAGATTTCAGCTTTTATGCCTTTCATCACATTCCCAGTGGGTCAGAAGTTTACATACACTCGATTAGTGTTTGGTAGCATTGCCTTTAAATTAAGTTGGGTCAAACATTTTGGGGAGCCTTCCACAAGCTTCCCACAATAAGTTGGGTGAATTTTGGCTCATTCCTCCTGACAGAACTGTTGTAACGGAGTCCAGTTTGTAGGCTTACTTGCTCGCACACACATTTTCAGTTCTGCCCACAAATGTTCTATAGGTTTGAAGTCAGTCGAATAACTTGACTTCGTTGTCCTTAAGCCCTTTTGCCACAACTTTGGACGTATGCTTGGGGTCATCGTCCAGTTGGAAGTTGCGACCAAGCTTTAACTTCCTAACGTGTCTTGATGTTGCGTCAATATATCCACATTTTCCCCTCATGATGCCATCTATTTTGTGAAAGGGCAGCAGGGTAGCCTAGTGGTTAGAGCATTGGACTAGTAACCGAAAGGTTGCAAGTTCAAATCCCCGAGCTGACAAGGTACAAAATGGGCAAAATAACACGGAACACTGCCTAGAAGGCCAGAATATTCCTTGGGTTTACACCAATCTTACTACTACTGCACTGATCACACTCAAACAGAAAAGGCTGATGCTTGCATTTCATTTTTATTGTAAAGTTGTATGATATGAATCAGGAAGAATTAACATTCAAAGGCCCATTTAGGGCCATGGCAAACTGCCTATCATAGACCCTCTTCCTCCATGATGTCCTCCAGCAGCTCATGAAAGCAATGCTGTCAATCCACATGGAAGCAGAACATAGTGCTCCTGTAAAACAATTATTCCGCCAGGAATTAATCAAACAGACATTGAACGAATGGGATTCACAGAAAATACAATTTGTCTGAGAAATTTCAATCATGAGCCCCGGTTGTGGAGCCCCTATCCTCTCATCACAAGCCCAAGCACTTACCTCATCTGCTCTTCTGTGTTTTCCTCTTCCTGCCTCCCTCCCTTTCATCCTTTCCTATTGATGCTTCAACAGACCTCATACCCCACAATCTGTTTCAGGAAAAAAACATCCGAAAGCCCACTCACTTGAGGTGAATAATCACATGAGATCAGGAATTGTAGTGTTTGAGTTGAACAACATTACCTAAACATACTTCTATCAACACTAATACAGTTTTCTACAGAGAACAGGCTTTGATAGTAAACACTTACCTAATGTAGTCATCCAGCTGTGCTCCTCCTCCAACCCTCCCATCCTTTCCAATTAATGCTTCAACAGATCTGTTTCTTTGGCTGCTCTTCTTTACTGCTAATCTCATTTACCTTTTATCCCATGGTCCTTCTATATCTCCTACTTCTATATCTCCTACTTCCCTCCTGATAAACCACTCTGGTCTCTCTTCCTCCTCTCTCATGTTTCCTCCTCTTCACCCTCAGGCCTGGCTTCCTTATAATTTGTTCCTCCTTTTGCTTATTTTATCGTTTTTTTGATTGTTTTTACTCTTTAAAACAAACTCATTTGTTGTTTATTTACATCTATCAACATACCTAGGAGCATTGACTTGTACATTTCTTCTTTTGTCTGCTCCCTTTCTTTTGTCATCTACTGAAAAGTTGTCGATGCCTCGTCCGCCGCTTTCTTCTGCTTCTTCCTTGTTCTCCTCTTTGCAGACTGTGCGTGAGCGGTCTCTGGACGTTGCTCCCTCTCTTCCCTCCGCACAGAGGCGTCAGATGTAGACGCTGTGACCTCGTATGCCACCACCTGTTTTGCTCTCTGTGTCTGTCCTTTTTTTCTGACACAGCGCGCGCCTCTTTTCTCTTTCAATCTGTGCATTCCTCTCTTCTCTCTCATACAGTTTCTCCATCTCCATTTTGAACCTGGCCTCGTGATCTTTTATTCTTTGAAGCTCTGCTCTCTTCTTATCCTCGTCCCGTATCCTTGTCTGCCTTTTCTGTTCCTCCTTCTCTTGTTCCTGCTGTATCTTCAATCTCCTTTTCTGTTCCTCTTTCCTCCTCTTGTCTTCTTTCTCTCGTGCCTTTTGCTGCATCTCCAACACCTTCATTCTCTCCTTTTCCCTGTTCCTCTCCTCCTCCATCCTCTGTTTCTCCATCTTTTTCTCTTCCTCTGCCCTCTTTTTCTCTTCTTTTGCACGGGCCTTTTGTTGCATCTCCTGCTGCTTTCTTTCTTTTTTCTCTCTCTTTTTCTCTTGCTCTTGTCTCTTTTTCTCATGTTCAATCTTTAGTTTCATCTCTGCCTTCTCCCTTTTCCTCTGCTCCTCTAACTTGTTTTTTTCCATATTTTCTGTCCTTTTCCTTTCCTCCTCATTCAATTTCTTCTGCCTCTTTTCCCACTTTTTGAGCTCTTCGTCCCTGGCTTTTTCCTTCCTCCTTTCAATCTTCATCATCTCTTCATTTCTCTTAGCCTCATACTTGAAATATTTGATCCTGTCTGCGTAGCTCATGGCATTAAGTTCTTCTATCCCTCGGCTCGCCATCATAGACATTGCATTGGCGGTTGCAAATCTCCCTTCCATTTTACCACTATCAATCTCCTTCCTGTCCCTCTTACCATAAGGATCCCTGTGTAGACATCTCTGCTGTTGTCCACTCATGCTCTCCTCACTTTCACTACTCCCCTCCTGACTTGTGTCCTCACTCACACTCTGAGACACATCATCCTCAGACGAGCACGAGGGAGTCACAGCATTCTCAGTGATGACGCGGAGCGCCTTGATGTAGTCAGCTTCTGTGTTCACTCTGTGAGCGAGCGGGCACAGCTCCTCGTAAATGGATTTCCATGTGAGTGACTCCTCACAAACGTCGTCAGGCAGGTATAGATCAGATGATTGCCTCTTGAGCACATTCACAACCTCTGCCAGGTCCTGCTGGGTGTCCCCCTGAGTGTCCTCTCGGGCGGCCACTGGCGTGGCCTCTGGGCTGGCCGGGCGCTCGGGGGCTGTGGCAGGGGTATTAGATGGTTTTACTGCAGAGGAGCAGGAGGCCTCAGTGTCATCGTTCTTGTCATCGCTGCTTGTCATTTTCTTCAGAATCTCTTCCTTTCTCTTTTGGGCCATCCTCTCTTTCAGCTGTGCTTTATACATGCTTGCAATTTCTGCTCCTCTCCGTTGAACTTCCTCAGACAATTCCTCAGACGATGCAGTCTCTGGCCTCTTAACCTCATCCTTGACCTTTGCCTGGCCAGTCAATGGGGACCTGGGGTGGACCTGCAGATGGGTCTGTCTCATCCGGGCAGGAGGGCCGGAAGCCAGGAGGTGGGATGGGACAGCAAATCGGTGTGAAGCGTGTGGGTGTGATGTCTTGGACGGAGAATGAGGCCATTTATCAGGGGAGGTGCAGCTCTGTGTGTCCAGAGGGGGAAAGATTGAGTGTTTCTTAGGTGGGTCCTTCTGGGTGCCGGCAGCATGCTGGTCAGGCTCCGATTGGCTGTTGGCGAGGTACCTGTGGTGGTTGTACCAGGGGAAAGCTGGCAGTGTCGGGAGACGGGACAAATAATGGAGGAGGTGGAGCGCTGCTTGATCACCCCTTTATCCACCCCAATCTGTATGATGACAGACACACTTTTATTACTTAATAGCTTGATGGTTATTGTTATTACTATCTTAAAACAATTACATGTGGATGGGTAATAAATATCATAGAGAAAACACGTTTTATTACTGTATATTAGCCTATTAGGAAAATGGGAAGGTCCACACTTTTGGAATCATTCAAATTCAGAAATTCTTCCATTCCTTTTCAACTTTATTCTAAGAATGCAGACCTTCCTAGGAATACTACCATTGCAGAATGCAGACCTTCTTAAGAATACTACCAGTGCAGAACACAGACCTTCCTCAGAATACTATCAGTGCAGAATGCATACCTTCCTCAGAATACTACCAGTACAGACTCTATACCTTCTTAAGAATACTACCAGTGCAGAATGCAGACCTTCTTAATAATACTACCAGTGCAGAATGCAGACCTTCTTAATAATACTACCAGTGCAGAATTCAGACCTTCCTCAGAATACTTCCAGTGTACAGTTATTTTTCTTGCCTTCTTATTTCACTATTCTATCTATTTAGATCTCTTTTCTGTGTATCAGGACTGGGAACATCTAAAGCAACTACAGTATATCTACTTATATTAAGTCTGATTAAAGAAAAGGGCTCTTGTTACCTCCTCCAAGAGTTGGTGCAGCCTAAATATTTCTCCATACAGCGCCTTAATCTCCCTCATGTTTCCTCGCTCAGTTCTCCATGTCTCTCTAGCCAATCTCCAATGGGCGAGGTCAAGGTCATGGATATCCTCCCGCATGCCTAGTTCAACCTGGGTTCCCTTCTCATTTAGCCTCTTCTTTTTCCTCTTCTTCTGGATAGAATCGGTGTTCTCCTTGTCCCGCCTACACACCTTTGGGGCAGTAGGGATATTGAGAATAGAATATGGTATATTTTATTTTACTCATTGGATTATTATGTGCCTTCCATTGTATTTCATTGATATAGAATATCAATAAGGTATCATGTTGACACTAGATCAAGCCGTAGTTTGTACAAAGTTTACACTGATTGGCCATACATGATTAGTTAGTCTGGACCACTTTAGTGGGTCGTAGATTTAGCCTGCAGATGGGACTTACATTAAGGCTGGGGAGTTGTGAGGAGTTGTGAGGCTGGTGTGTTCTGGGCCCGTGGAGTTCAGTAGTTCCTGTGCAGAAATCATCCTGTGCAGTCCGATTTGCCCATGGCTAGAAATGAAAATGATGACAAACATGCAGTCAGAAATGAGGTTATCATGGTACAAGCTTGTTATTTTCAATCTTAGAAAAGCTCATAGGCCTATATGTCAAAGTGATGATTTTAAATCACTGGAGTTTTGACTATGGGGGTGGTGAGAGAAAAGATATTCTAACCATTCTTATGATGAGCCTTGGAAAGGAGAACTTTCCCATAGTTCCTTCAATTACAGTAATCCTGAAAAAGATACAATATGGCTTAAAAATATGATTATATTATTCAAATCATCTAAATTAAATTGTGCCACAAAGTAGGCCTTTTCACACTAAATCACAAGTGGTCACAACTACTTACCACCAAAATAACCATCCAAAATATAGCAATGATTTTGACCCTGAATTGAACTTGTAAGTGTTGCTGTAATATGACAGTAATGCTATGGGGCAAACCTTTTAGGCTGTCATCATACCAGAATACAATCATTTATGACATCACAATTGTGATGTAATGTGGTGCCATGGGAAGCCACACCCACCATGACAGACAACAAATCACTAGAGCCACATAGGCCTATTAACCAATTAATTCACTTCTATGTTTGAAATACAGTATATTTAGTACTAGTAAGCTCATAAACATAGTAAAAACCACACTGTAGCAATGTGTATCACTTCACAGCTACTGTTCATGATGCATCATGAGTGGCTGTCCTCTGATGGGACCCTATTCCCTACATAGTGCACAACTTTTGACCAGGGCTGATAATGTACTTTATAGGGTTGATTTGGGATGCACATAGGACAATGTAAAAAAGTACCTTTGTTCGTCCTCATATTCAATTTTGCTTTGACATGAACTGATTTTTACAAAGTGAAAATGATGGGACAACAAGAAAGACATGTATTCATAAGAAAAACTGTATGTGTTGTAAATTCAATGTAGATTCCAGTTTCAAATGGTAAACATTGTAACTCTTCAGGATGTGGCAGAGTATGAAAACCTTTGCACTGTCTCTGATGCAGGCGTTTTTTTCTCCCACTCATTATGACATCACTGTGACATCATATGGTGGACATTTTCCCTGAGTTTGGCATCTCCGGGGATAATATGCTGTGTGCAGACCACTTTCACACATATGCACTAGTGCAATCATTGTATTTCCTCCTGCATGAATGTATAATTGCAACATTACATCATTTTTACAATTGTGTGTCTTCCTATGGGACTCCCAATCACGGCCGAATGTGACACAGCCTGGATTCAAACCAGGGACTGTAGTGACGCCTCTTGCACGGAGATGCAGTGCTTCAGACCGCTGCACCACTCGGAAGGCCAATATAAACGCATCTTCAAAGAATTTACTGGGTTACAGTCCATATATAGGCCAATTGAAATGAATTAATTAGTCCTCCATGGATTTCACATGACTGTACAGGGGTGCATCCATTGGGTGGGCCTTGGAGGGCTCACCCACTTGCAGCCAGAACCAGCCAATCAGAATGAGTTTGTCCCCATAAAAAGGCATTATTATATGCAAATACTTGTCAGCCTCCCTCCCAGCGTGGCTACAAATTCTCTAAAAGGATGTTCGAGGCACCTTATGGTTGAAATGTTTTTTAAATATTTTTATTTCATCTCATGAAACATGGGACCAACACTTTACATGTTGTGTGTATATTATTGTTCAGTGTACATTTCCAAGGCAACAAATCCTCTAAAACTAACCTTCCCTGGGGTAGGCTAACTCTGAGCTTTCTCATATATCCTGAATGAATTGTCTGATTTGCGAGTGAAGGACCAATGAAATCAGATCGATAGGAGTGGGGGAAAAGGGGCTTGTGCATTGATAAGCACCTCAAAATAAGTTAACAATAGGTAATAAAATATGTCACTTTTGCCCATAAGATGGCTCTAATTTGGACTATTTTCAAATAGCCTGATGAAATTTACAAAAACTTCTAGAGTAAAGACGTCCCCATATATAGGTTCAGTTTGCTCCAAGCAGAACTGGGCTAGGCGATGCAAACTTCTGTGCTCACACTCCCTAAAGACCTTCGCTTGAAAAACTAGAAGAAAGAGCCAATATTACTGTTTGTCTATTTTGAGCCACTGTAGTAACAATATAGCCAGAAACACTTCCTCAAAATAGATAGATCAAGAAATCTATATTGAATTCTTTATGTTTTTGCAGAGGAGGTCTTAGTCGCACAATTACACATCAGTTTAGTTTAGTGCAGTAATTCTCAAGTGGATGATAACAAACACTTCATTGAAGAATCCCGTCCATAGTTCCCACCCCTACTGTAAACCAATCACTGATGAAGGGGTGTAGACTTTGACTACTAAACTTCCACTTGCCTCAACAAAAGAACTGGTGCACGCGAACAGTTGAAAATAACCTACCGAACACCAAAATGAACAAAAACTTCACAAAATGTATAAGCTTAAAGTGTTTTGACTGGGAAGCATGTGACAGCCTTTTACGGAAGGTGGACGAGCAAAATCCACCATCGTAGTACGGATGAAGCCTGAGCTGGAATGTGAAGCTGGCTAGATTTTAAAAAACCTGGGTAGATCTAGCTTGCTTCTTGGTATACCACTCTGGGAACACCTTGGACTTACGACATGGGCTCTATGCTACATTATGGACAGTACTGTTCACTACTCTATACTATGGATGCACATTACCACTGTCAATACTGCACTATACATGAACACTAAGACTGTCTACACGGTTTCCCACAGCAGATATTTATTTTCTGTCAATGGGGAGCCCACCATCATAGCCAAGATCCACAACAAGATATCAGAGATGGGCCAGAGAACACACAGGATTGAACTAAACATCCAGAAAGTCTGACCGCTCTACAACTGTGGCTGTATGACATGCCATACTCTTTTTGAACAGACGGCATCAGATACATGGCCTACACATACTAAGACAGAGGAGCGCTGTTCTGCTGTCTCAGATGCTTTATCTGAGGTTGATGTGTCTTTCTGTCAATAGTGTGCAACTGCAGCCCACATTTCGTGGTGTCCCTGCATGAGGGCATTCCTGCATCTGCTACATTATGCACAGTACTGTTCACTATATACTATGGATGCACATTAACACTGTCTATAACGCACAATCTGTTGTTGAGGTTGATGACTTAAAAACAAGTGCTCCCAACTGCATCTGTTCTGGTGACACAGGAGTTTGAAGTGGAGGGAGTACAGGGCTTAGCATGTCCCTCAAGGTGGCGAAAAAAAGATTTTGACTTGGAAAAGTTGAATATTTTCAGGAGTCAGGTAATTGTTTAAGGGAGGAGGATTGGAGCGAAAGAGAGAGCAGGTTGAAAAGACTGAGGGAGGCAGAGGATGGGTTTGTATCTGTTGAAGATAGCAATGACAAGGGAGAGGGAATGTCGAGGAAGATTGGTATCAAGTTGAAACAAAGTGGGCCGGACACCAGTTTGAGTTCTGGAGGTGAAATGGAAGGGGCAGAAGGTGTTGTGAGGAGCTTGATAAAGATACGATTGGTTCAGTGGGAGTAAGATTTGTGAAGAAGGTGGAACCAGGCCTTTTGTCTGATCCATGGTCGGTTTCAAGTTGGGTGGAAAAGATGGTGGGTGCCATTGAGTCGGTGAAGGTAACCCTGAGTGGAGGTGTCTGGTGCGAGAGAAGCAGGTTGAGGTGGCCAGGGTCATTGTAATGAAGAAGATGTTGTATGCAGAGGAAGTGGAGGGTGGATCAAGGGTGAGGGATTCTGAGAGGATCCCTGAGAATAGTAGATCTTTGCCAGAACAGAGGGATAGGCCAATGAGTGATATATGTTTCAATGAGGTTGGCTTAGCATTCATAGCCATTGTTATCTGCAGTACCGCAGAGATGACACACAAGTCATAGAAAATAGATGTTGTGGTGGCAGCTGCAGAGAAGTACTTGGGGGTATGAGATTAGATTTCGGAAGAGTTACAGGGTGTGTTGAGTTGTAGTGTCCCGTCCTCTCGGGTCGTTGGCCTGGGGTAGGATAAGACAGGGTTAAAGTAGTGGAATAAGGTGATGGGTTTTAATGAGTGTAGGTTGAGTTAGAAGCGTCATTAAATATATATATATTTTTTTGAATTTTTCACGTTTCCCCTTTACAATTTTGTATCACAAAGGTAATGGATTCATACTATAGTTCAGTAGAGGGCGATAATGCAACATTTTGGATGCCGACCGTCTTTAAACCGCACAGAAGGAGAAGAAGAAGAAGAAGAATGCACCTGTTCTTTTGTGATTGCTGCACTGCCCACTATTTAACTGGAAGGAGAGCTATTCCACACAATTGTTTATGCTTTTTCTTTGGTTGTTTTTTTCCCCAAAATCTTGGGGGACAATTGTTGCTGCAACATGGTTTGGTTTCTGATTCTCATCTGGTTTGTCCAAGGTAGGACCAGTCATTTTGGTTATGTGACATCCTGCTCTTGAGTGTTTTCCATTGGAGGTAGGCCAGGCCGGCCCCACTGCGGACGCCAATTGGTTCACCATGTTATTATCTAACATGTATTATGTTCCCCTTGTGTATTTCAGTGGGCAGTGTTCCCATCACCAATTTCACAAATGCTACTTTCCCTGCCACAGGTAGGCAGGCCTGCATTTGGGACCAGTCATTTTGTTAGGTGACAGGCTGAAAGCTAGGCCTGTTTTCCATGTATATTTAATGTAGGCCAGCCTCACTGCAAAACTGTTCTGTTCCTCTTTATAATATTTTCTTTCTGTCTTTCAGTGGACAATTCCACAAACCCCAACAATTCTACAAATGTGACTTTCACTGCCACAGGTAGGCCTCTACTGTGATTCTCAAGTCAATCTCTTGGGGTGATGGGGCCTAAAGAAACAATTCAATCTGTTGTCTTCAAGTTTATGGCTTGTCTATCAAACATATTGATATGACAAAATAAGTTAGTTCACAATTTCTTTTAGGTTCTACTGCCTCAATGGGGACACGCCACAGACAAAATGATTGGCTTAAAACGCCTGAAACCAGAGAAGGTAACGCATTCATTAGATGACGCGCACAATCCTGGACCTCTACCATGAGGTCTGGACTTTAATGGCACTGGAGGTAGTGACTTGTAACTAGTACATGTCATGTCAGTGTTTCAGACCATCTCTCTCTTACAGAGGACTTACAGTTTGACCTTGCTATCATGGAGGGAGACATTCTGGTTTCGGTGAGTCTGTTATCCCTGCTTTCTGTCCTGTTACTGCGTCTTTTAGACTGATGAATCTAATTGATACCACCTTCTGATATACACAGCCTGAAGCTAATGACTCCAAAATCATTCAAGCCAGATTGTTGAACAGAATTACATTTGAACGTGCTCTACCGGTTGTCCATGGTGTTGGTCCTTCAGATGGTCACAATTTGAGCCAATATATCCACAGGAAAATATACAATGCATGCATAATAACCTAAGTGCCAGGTGATAGAAATTTCAACTTCAGTACCGTCACTCTAAAAAGTTGTGTTAACAGTACTTTCCTGTGGATATTTTTAACCATCTGAAGGATCAACACCACGGACCACCAGTAGAGTAAGTTTCAATGTCATTTTATTTAACATTCTGTCTTGTAAAGAAACCTTTAGTGATTTTGCAGTCATTAATTTCAGTCTGTGTATACCAGAAGCTGGTACAGTACCTTCCAAAAGCATCATACCCCTTGACTTATTTCACATTTTGTTGTTACAGCCTGAATTCAAAATGGATTAAATACAAATTCTAACCCAGCTACACAAAATACCCCATAATGACAGTGAAAATGTTTATTGAAAATGAAATGCAGAAATATCTCAACTAGTCGCATCCCAGAGTCGATAGTTTGTAGAAGCACCTTTGGCAGCGATTACACCCATGAGTCTCTCTGCGTAAGTCTAAGAGCTTTCCACATCTGGATTGTGTAACTTCTCAAAATCTAATCAAAATGATTCAAGCTGTCAAATTGGTTGTTGATCACTACTAAACAACCATGTTCAGGTCCTGCAGTAGATTTGTCAAAACTGTAACTTGGCCACTCGGGAACATTCTGTCTTGGTAAGAAACTCCAGTGCAGATTTGCCCTTGTGTTTTAGGTTATTGTCCTGCAGAAAGGTGAATTATGCTCCCAGTGTCTGGTAGAAAGCAGACTAAACCAGGATTTCCTCTAGGATCTTGCTTGTGCTTAGCTCATAACGTTTCTATTTTATCCTGAAACTCCCCAGTCCGCTATGATTACAAGCATACCCATAACATGATGCATCCATCACAATGCTTGAAAATATGAAGTGGTACTCAGTAATCTTTTGGATTTGCCTGTAATTACACTTTGTATTCAGGACAAAAAGATAATTGCTTTGCCACATTTTCTGCAGTATTACTTTAGTGCCTTGATGCAAACAGGATGCATGTTTTGGAATAATTTTATTCTGTACAGGCTTCATTTTCACTATCAATCAGGTTAGTATTGTAGAGTAACTAAAATGTTGTTGCGTTCTCTTATCACAGCCATTAAAGTCTAACTGTTTTATAGTCACTATTGGGCTCATGGTGAAATCCCTGAGCGGTTTCCTTCTTCTCTGGCAACTGACTTAGGAAAGACACCTGTATCTTTTGTATGGACTGGGTGTATTGAAACACCATCCGAAGTGTAATTAACTTCACCACGCTCGAAGGGATCTTCAATGTCTGCTGTTTTTGACCCATCTACCAATAGGTGCCTTATGCAAGTTTTTGAAACCAACAGGACGTAGTAGTTAAATCTGTTTGAAATGCACTGCTTGTTTGAGACCTTACAATTATCTGTATGTGTGGGTTACAGAGATGAGGTAGTCATTCTAAATTCACGTTAAACACTATTGCACAGTGAATCATGCAAATAATAGATTTGTGTGACGACAATTTAAATCGTAGTGGCACGGTTTTAGTTGATTGAATTTTTCTTAAAGATCTTAAAATATATATAGTTTACAAAACATTAGGAACACCTAATATTGAGTTGCACCCCCCTTTGCCCTCAGAAAAGCCTAAATTCGTCAGACTCTACAAGGTGTCACGCATTCCACAGGAATGCTGGCCCCATGATGTCCTCAATGCTTCCCACCATTGTGCCCAGTTGACTGGTAGTGGATCTCTAATCCGAAATAGCTCGTTCCATCTCATCCCACAGATGCTTAATTGGATTGAGATCTGGTGACTGTGCAGGCCACTGCACTAAGCTGAATTCACTGTAATTTTCGTGGAACCATTCCTGGAGAATCCTAGCCTTGTGGCTGGGGGCATTATCCTGCTGAAAAAAATCAATTCACAAATGGATACACTGCTGCCATGGATGCACCTGATTTTCAATTATGTTCAGACATTCAAACGTTGCTCAACTTTTATCCAAAGTCTGCCATGAAAAGGCACCCCACAGCATCACACCACCACTGCCACTCACCAGCCTGCAATGTTGACAAACATCATGGATGCATGCATGTGGTTTTCTTCATACCCTAGTCCTCCCATCAGCGTGAAATTGCAAGAAAACGGGAGTCATCAGACCAGACGTTTTTCCAAATCTCCTGTGTGCAGTGTTTCCTTAGTCCACTGCAACATGTTTTTTTGCTGAAAGAAGTGGTACTCTGTAAGGTTGTCGGCTGCCATACCCCATTTGTGTCAAGATTCTACGAGTTGAGCATTCTTTGGAGTCTTTGGGCACAAATGTTTTACTGGACGGTCAATTGAATAGAACTGTAGCCCGTCTGTTGCTCTGCACAATTCGTGTCACCCACTGGACTGCCATTGGCTGGATGTCCTTTGGGTGGTGGACCATTCTTCACACACGGGAAACCGAATGTGAAATACCCAGCAACGTTGCAGTTCTTGACACACTCAAACTGGTGAGCCTGGTACCTACCATACCCTGATCAAAGGTACTTCAATATTTTGTCCTGCCTATTCACCCTCTGAATGGCATATATACATGATCCATGTCGCAAGGCTTAACAATCCTCCTTTAACCGGTCTCTTCATATACACTGATTGAACAGGTGACCTCAATAAGGATCATGGCATTCACCTGGTCAGTCTGTCATGGAAAGTACACTGTATATTGCTCCATTCTTTTTTTTTCTACATACTTAGTCTGGTTTTAGTCATTTAAGTTAATACTGAAATAGTTTTACCATTTTAGAATTTAAAAACATTCATAGGGGAAACGCAGAAATAACAATTGAATTAATCGGAGGCCTATGCTGTCTCGCGACAGCTGGATTTAAGACTAGGTGTTTTGTCCTACAGGAAGACCGATTAGCTGTGAAGTCACTTTGGCCTGAGAATGAAGGCGTCACTTCTATCCCCTACAAGATCAACGATTATCTGGGTGAGTGTCGAATACAGTAGGAGAGATGAACACTAACACTAGATGTTTTCTAATACAGTGAGAATGATATGCACCGTCTAATGGTAGATTGTCTCTGATCCACACAGTGGACAGAAAGGTAACTATACTAGCAGCGTTCAAGATGATTTCAGACCAGACGTGTATCCTCTTCCACGAATACACCAATGAGATGAACTACATAGACATCATCTCTGGGACAGGGTGAGTCCAAAGTGGACACATTAACACATTCTCTCCTTCCCAGCAGTTTACAGTTAACTCACAACCTCTCCTTCCTTTTTCCTGTGTTCAATCCTTTATTTTTCTCTCTTCCTGTCTTATCCCCTCTTTCTCCTCCTCCTTCTCTCACCTTTCTCTTTCTTCACTTAACTCTAGCTGTGCGTCGTATGTAGGTTTTCAGGGCGGGGCCCAGTCTCTGTACTTCGGTAGAGTCTGTAACGTGGGGAACCTGTGCCATGAGCTGATGCATGCCCTGGGCCTGCACCACGAGCACACACGGCCAGACCGTGACCAATACGTCACCATACAGTGGGACAACGTGGTGCCAGGTTACTCACACCAACACAACATACTAAACCACCTCACGGGCATTACATGTGGATCAGGGGCAGGGCTGGTCAATTTGTCCCCTGAAGAGCTTTAGTACTAGCCCAACACTAACATACCTGATTCAGCTTTTTGTGGTCTGGAGTGAAGACCGTACAGAATAACTAACTATTGACATTTAATATTTGATTAGGTACTGCCTAAGTGTAACTGATGTGAAACGGCTAGCTTAGTTAGCGGTGGTGCGCGCTAAATAGCGTTTCAATCGGTGACGCCACTTGCTCTGAGACCTTGAAGTAGTGGTTCCCCTTGCTCTGCAAGGGCCGTGGCTTTTGTGGAGCGATGGGTAACGATGCTTCGTGGGTGTCAGTTGTTGTGTGCAGAGGGTCCCTGGTTCGCGCCCGGGTATGGGCGAGGGGACGGTCTAAAGTTATACTATTACATAACCAGCAGCTACTCTTCCTGGGCTCCACACAACATGAAACACTACATAACATGAATAGACAGTGCACCACAAGGACAGAAAAACATTAGTTTAAAATAAGAATAGTCTTTCATACATTTATGCCTTAATGTTCCATTTATCATGTACTTATTATAACGGAAATACTGCAGCCATTCATTTCCCCATACATTGCAACCCTTTCCTCTACTGTTGAAATTGCAGGTCCCGATGGCCTAATATCATAGCAACCTTGAATCCTGATCTCCTAATCTCACAGTACCAGTTATGTAAACACCAGAGAATCTTACACCAGTAACCATCAGTGTTCTTCAGTTTGAGACCAATACTATGTATTTCATAGACTCATTTCCAATTATGTAGAATTGAACTGAATTCGTTAACTCCTGCAAATTTCTTCTGGCATGATTGCAGCAACCTTGTTTGCTAAATTTGCCTGACGCGAATAACTACATTGTCATCTACAGTTACCACCTATCCTGGTGTAAAATATACCTTTTACAGTTGCCACCCGTAATGGGTATCCTGGGATAACATGTAAGCTCGTTTTGAGGGCAGTTTTGTTACATTACCACCCGCAATGGGTTTCATTAGGTAAGATGAAATATTCATGCCTTGAATCATGTAGAGTTTCCTCCTGCTAGAGGTTCAACTTAATGGTTTCCATCTCAACTTGTATACATTTCCATTTTCATTCCCCTATATCACATTCACACCCAGCAGTGGCCACCAGTCACATCTGCCTCTTGTAACTCTTTTAACTTCCAGGAAAACAAGAGAACTTTAAGGTGAAGAAAGGAGACACTCAGGACCTGCCCTATGACTACGACTCCATAATGCACTACGGAACGTCAGTCACACTGCTCTCCTCCTTATTCCCACTAAAGTCCTAATTTTACTCACCTTGTTTTTAAACTGCTAGCAATAAGTAAATATTAGTTTTACTGTGACTTGTGTACGGTATCCAGCTCCAGTAACATTTCCCTGTGCGTACCAAATGGTTCCCTCTTTAGGTCACTATTTTTTTACCTGGGCTCTGGTCAAACTATGTGCACTATATTGGGAATAGGGTGGCATTGTGGCGCAGTCCTTGTGTTAAAGTAGCAAGTCCTCTAATCCCCCATTGTTGGGTTTCTCCTGGCAGAAACTACTTCTCATCAAACCGGAACCCCACTATTGACTCCAAGAAGAGGGGAGTCCAGATTGGACAGAGAAATCACCTGAGCCCCCTGGACATAACACGCCTTAACAAACTCTATCAATGTGGTAAAGGCATGCGCGCGCGCACACACACACAGACAGGAAAAATATCAGAATTGGGCTGCCTTTGTAAATGCAGTCATTATCGCACTGTATTCTAACCATGTTCATGTCCTGTTACAGAATAACAATGCACAGTTTATCACTATTACACCATCGAAGAAGATTTCAAGATTTCACATTTTGGGGAGCCTGTCGACTGAAGATACCAACACAAATGGCACTGACATTTTAACTTCTCAACAATGAATAAGTTGAACAAGTCCCTTAAAGCTTTCTGATGTGTTGTACGTGTGTTCAGCAGCAGGTAGTTTAATTTGTCCCGTGTGCTCTTGCTGCCTTGAATTAGGCCTATTCCACTGCACTTGTCTTGGAAATAAATAAAATGATCTAGACTGAAAATAATCCAGTCAGTGTGATGTTTCATTCTATAATGGACCTTCTCAGCTATGCTCATCATGCATCCCAAGGTGGGATCAGAGATGAAGTAGATCTAACATAGCAGGAGAGATGACTTAAATTAATGGTGATTAAGGTATAAAACTTGGCTGGCTAGCTAGGCAACAAATTATTTAAAAATGATGATTGCTGTAACAGGACTTAGACAGCAGGGATCATAGTCACCAAAATCAGAATGCCACCCTCTGGAATGGTGTACTACGAAACCTGTTTGAGTTGACGAACTTTGGCAAACTCATGAGCTCAACCATGAATGCGGCTCACCATTTAGCAAGGAATACTAAACAAATATACATATGTATAGACACACTACTGTTCAATAGTTTTGGGTCACTTGAAATGTCCTTGTTTTTGAAAGCCTTTTGTCCATTAAAATATCAACTTGATCAGAAAGTGTAGACAATGTAAATAACCATTGTAGCTGGAAAATGCTGTGTTATGAAGTCGGAAGTTCACAGACCCCTTAGCCCAATACATTTCAACAAGGTTTTTAAAAAATTCCTGACTACTTAATCCCAGTAAAAATTCCCTGTCTTTGGTCATTTAGGATCCCCACCATATTTTAAGAAATGTCAGCATAATCAAGATTTCAGCTTTTATGCCTTTCATCACATTCCCAGTGGGTCAGAAGTTTACATACACTCGATTAGTGTTTGGTAGCATTGCCTTTAAATTAAGTTGGGTCAAACATTTTGGGGAGCCTTCCACAAGCTTCCCACAATAAGTTGGGTGAATTTTGGCTCATTCCTCCTGACAGAACTGTTGTAACGGAGTCCAGTTTGTAGGCTTACTTGCTCGCACACACATTTTCAGTTCTGCCCACAAATGTTCTATAGGTTTGAAGTCAGTCGAATAACTTGACTTCGTTGTCCTTAAGCCCTTTTGCCACAACTTTGGACGTATGCTTGGGGTCATCGTCCAGTTGGAAGTTGCGACCAAGCTTTAACTTCCTAACGTGTCTTGATGTTGCGTCAATATATCCACATTTTCCCCTCATGATGCCATCTATTTTGTGAAAGGGCAGCAGGGTAGCCTAGTGGTTAGAGCATTGGACTAGTAACCGAAAGGTTGCAAGTTCAAATCCCCGAGCTGACAAGGTACAAAATGGGCAAAATAACACGGAACACTGCCTAGAAGGCCAGAATATTCCTTGGGTTTACACCAATCTTACTACTACTGCACTGATCACACTCAAACAGAAAAGGCTGATGCTTGCATTTCATTTTTATTGTAAAGTTGTATGATATGAATCAGGAAGAATTAACATTCAAAGGCCCATTTAGGGCCATGGCAAACTGCCTATCATAGACCCTCTCCCTCTTCCTCCATGATGTCCTCCAGCAGCTCATGAAAGCAATGCTGTCAATCCACATGGAAGCAGAACATAGAGTGCTCCTGTAAAACAATTATTCCGCCAGGAATTAATCAAACAGACATTGAACGAATGGGATTCACAGAAAATACAATTTGTCTGAGAAATTTCAATCATGAGCCCCGGTTGTGGAGCCCCTATCCTCTCATCACAAGCCCAAGCACTTACCTCATCTGCTCTTCTGTGTTTTCCTCTTCCTGCCTCCCTCCCTTTCATCCTTTCCTATTGATGCTTCAACAGACCTCATACCCCACAATCTGTTTCAGGAAAAAAACATCCGAAAGCCCACTCACTTGAGGTGAATAATCACATGAGATCAGGAATTGTAGTGTTTGAGTTGAACAACATTACCTAAACATACTTCTATCAACACTAATACAGTTTTCTACAGAGAACAGGCTTTGATAGTAAACACTTACCTAATGTAGTCATCCAGCTGTGCTCCTCCTCCAACCCTCCCATCCTTTCCAATTAATGCTTCAACAGATCTGTTTCTTTGGCTGCTCTTCTTTACTGCTAATCTCATTTACCTTTTATCCCATGGTCCTTCTATATCTCCTACTTCTATATCTCCTACTTCCCTCCTGATAAACCACTCTGGTCTCTCTTCCTCCTCTCTCATGTTTCCTCCTCTTCACCCTCAGGCCTGGCTTCCTTATAATTTGTTCCTCCTTTTGCTTATTTTATCGTTTTTTTGATTGTTTTTACTCTTTAAAACAAACTCATTTGTTGTTTATTTACATCTATCAACATACCTAGGAGCATTGACTTGTACATTTCTTCTTTTGTCTGCTCCCTTTCTTTTGTCATCTACTGAAAAGTTGTCGATGCCTCGTCCGCCGCTTTCTTCTGCTTCTTCCTTGTTCTCCTCTTTGCAGACTGTGCGTGAGCGGTCTCTGGACGTTGCTCCCTCTCTTCCCTCCGCACAGAGGCGTCAGATGTAGACGCTGTGACCTCGTATGCCACCACCTGTTTTGCTCTCTGTGTCTGTCCTTTTTTCTGACACAGCGCGCGCCTCTTTTCTCTTTCAATCTGTGCATTCCTCTCTTCTCTCTCATACAGTTTCTCCATCTCCATTTTGAACCTGGCCTCGTGATCTTTTATTCTTTGAAGCTCTGCTCTCTTCTTATCCTCGTCCCGTATCCTTGTCTGCCTTTTCTGTTCCTCCTTCTCTTGTTCCTGCTGTATCTTCAATCTCCTTTTCTGTTCCTCTTTCCTCCTCTTGTCTTCTTTCTCTCGTGCCTTTTGCTGCATCTCCAACACCTTCATTCTCTCCTTTTCCCTGTTCCTCTCCTCCTCCATCCTCTGTTTCTCCATCTTTTTCTCTTCCTCTGCCCTCTTTTTCTCTTCTTTTGCACAGGCCTTTTGTTGCATCTCCTGCTGCTTTCTTTCTTTTTTCTCTCTCTTTTTCTCTTGCTCTTGTCTCTTTTTCTCATGTTCAATCTTTAGTTTCATCTCTGCCTTCTCCCTTTTCCTCTGCTCCTCTAACTTGTTTTTTTCCATATTTTCTGTCCTTTTCCTTTCCTCCTCATTCAATTTCTTCTGCCTCTTTTCCCACTTTTTGAGCTCTTCATCCCTGGCTTTTTCCTTCCTCCTTTCAATCTTCATCATCTCTTCATTTCTCTTAGCCTCATACTTGAAATATTTGATCCTGTCTGCGTAGCTCATGGCATTAAGTTCTTCTATCCCTCGGCTCGCCATCATAGACATTGCATTGGCGGTTGCAAATCTCCCTTCCATTTTACCACTATCAATCTCCTTCCTGTCCCTCTTACCATAAGGATCCCTGTGTAGACATCTCTGCTGTTGTCCACTCATGCTCTCCTCACTTTCACTACTCCCCTCCTGACTTGTGTCCTCACTCACACTCTGAGACACATCATCCTCAGACGAGCACGAGGGAGTCACAGCATTCTCAGTGATGACGCGGAGCGCCTTGATGTAGTCAGCTTCTGTGTTCACTCTGTGAGCGAGCGGGCACAGCTCCTCGTAAATGGATTTCCATGTGAGTGACTCCTCACAAACGTCGTCAGGCAGGTATAGATCAGATGATTGCCTCTTGAGCACATTCACAACCTCTGCCAGGTCCTGCTGGGTGTCCCCCTGAGTGTCCTCTCGGGCGGCCACTGGCGTGGCCTCTGGGCTGGCCGGGCGCTCGGGGGCTGTGGCAGGGGTATTAGATGGTTTTACTGCAGAGGAGCAGGAGGCCTCAGTGTCATCGTTCTTGTCATCGCTGCTTGTCATTTTCTTCAGAATCTCTTCCTTTCTCTTTTGGGCCATCCTCTCTTTCAGCTGTGCTTTATACATGCTTGCAATTTCTGCTCCTCTCCGTTGAACTTCCTCAGACAATTCCTCAGACGATGCAGTCTCTGGCCTCTTAACCTCATCCTTGACCTTTGCCTGGCCAGTCAATGGGGACCTGGGGTGGACCTGCAGATGGGTCTGTCTCATCCGGGCAGGAGGGCCGGAAGCCAGGAGGTGGGATGGGACAGCAAATCGGTGTGAAGCGTGTGGGTGTGATGTCTTGGACGGAGAATGAGGCCATTTATCAGGGGAGGTGCAGCTCTGTGTGTCCAGAGGGGGAAAGATTGAGTGTTTCTTAGGTGGGTCCTTCTGGGTGCCGGCAGCATGCTGGTCAGGCTCCGATTGGCTGTTGGCGAGGTACCTGTGGTGGTTGTACCAGGGGAAAGCTGGCAGTGTCGGGGAGACGGGACAAATAATGGAGGAGGTGGAGCGCTGCTTGATCACCCCTTTATCCACCCCAATCTGTATGATGACAGACACACTTTTATTACTTAATAGCTTGATGGTTATTGTTATTACTATCTTAAAACAATTACATGTGGATGGGTAATAAATATCATAGAGAAAACACGTTTTATTACTGTATATTAGCCTATTAGGAAAATGGGAAGGTCCACACTTTTGGAATCATTCAAATTCAGAAATTCTTCCATTCCTTTTCAACTTTATTCTAAGAATGCAGACCTTCCTAGGAATACTACCATTGCAGAATGCAGACCTTCTTAAGAATACTACCAGTGCAGAACACAGACCTTCCTCAGAATACTATCAGTGCAGAATGCATACCTTCCTCAGAATACTACCAGTACAGACTCTATACCTTCTTAAGAATACTACCAGTGCAGAATGCAGACCTTCTTAATAATACTACCAGTGCAGAATGCAGACCTTCTTAATAATACTACCAGTGCAGAATGCAGACCTTCTTAATAATACTACCAGTGCAGAATTCAGACCTTCCTCAGAATACTTCCAGTGTGCAGTTATTTTTCTTGCCTTCTTATTTCACTATTCTATCTATTTAGATCTTTTTTCTGTGTATCAGGATTGGGAACATCTAAAGCAACTACAGTATATCTACTTATATGAAAGTCTGATTAAAGAAAAGGGCTCTTGTTACCTCCTCCAAGAGTTGGTGCAGCCTAAATATTTCTCCATACAGCGCCTTAATCTCCCTCATGTTTCCTCGCTCAGTTCTCCATGTCTCTCTAGCCAATCTCCAATGGGCGAGGTCAAGGTCATGGATATCCTCCCGCATGCCTAGTTCAACCTGGGTTCCCTTCTCATTTAGCCTCTTCTTTTTCCTCTTCTTCTGGATAGAATCGGTGTTCTCCTTGTCCCGCCTACACACCTTTGGGGCAGTAGGGATATTGAGAATAGAATATGGTATATTTTATTTTACTCATTGGATTATTATGTGCCTTCCATTGTATTTCATTGATATAGAATATCAATAAGGTATCATGTTGACACTAGATCAAGCCGTAGTTTGTACAAAGTTTACACTGATTGGCCATACATGATTAGTTAGTCTGGACCACTTTAGTGGGTCGTAGATTTAGCCTGCAGATGGGACTTACATTAAGGCTGGGGAGTTGTGAGGAGTTGTGAGGCTGGTGTGTTCTGGGCCCGTGGAGTTCAGTAGTTCCTGTGCAGAAATCATCCTGTGCAGTCCGATTTGCCCATGGCTAGAAATGAAAATGATGACAAACATGCAGTCAGAAATGAGGTTATCATGGTACAAGCTTGTTATTTTCAATCTTAGAAAAGCTCATAGGCCTATATGTCAAAGTGATGATTTTAAATCACTGGAGTTTTGACTATGGGGGTGGTGAGAGAAAAGATATTCTAACCATTCTTATGATGAGCCTTGGAAAGGAGAACTTTCCCATAGTTCCTTCAATTACAGTAATCCTGAAAAAGATACAATATGGCTTAAAAATATGATTATATTATTCAAATCATCTAAATTAAATTGTGCCACAAAGTAGGCCTTTTCACACTAAATCACAAGTGGTCACAACTACTTACCACCAAAATAACCATCCAAAATATAGCAATGATTTTGACCCTGAATTGAACTTGTTGTGTTGCTGTAATATGACAGTAATGCTATGGCAAACCTTTAGGCTGTCATCATACCAGAATACAATCATTTATGACATCACAATTGTGATGTAATGTGGTGCCATGGGAAGCCACACCCACCATGACAGACAACAAATCACTAGAGCCACATAGGCCTATTAACCAATTAATTCACTTCTATGTTTGAAATACAGTATATTTAGTACTAGTAAGCTCATAAACATAGTAAAAACCACACTGTAGC